>NC_133777.1:1377958-1415827 GCF_003597395.2 Chelonoidis abingdonii
GGAACCGGCTGGTCAGGTCACCGGGGTCCTCTCTCTGCAGCCCATTGTCCTCCCACTGGCCAGAACCGGTTGTGTCTCCTGGGCTGGGGTCCCTCTCCGGTCCTCTGTAACAACAAACTCCCTCTCCCCTCACCTCGTTAAACCAGTAACACCCAGGTACATTGAGTCCCACCCCCTGTGCATGCAAACCCTGGAAAAGACAAAAAACCCCAAGAAAACCCCCACTTTGTCACACCCCTCCTTTCCCATTCTTTTTAATTTGTCTCCATAGAACAGAAGTTATTTGGAGCAGGAATTGTGCTTGGAGCTATACACAGAGGTACACAACAGGGATCATATTATGACCAGACAACTTCTGTAATATGAGAATTGTTTAATAAAAGCTACAAGACAACAAACTGCTTTCTTTTCAATACTGAATGTTCCACCACTATTGCCACCTTCAAGTTGCTTCATTAGAATCTTCTCTCCTTTTGCATCTTGTTTTCAAGGCCCCCTTCACTTCTTATTCCTTCTTTCATAGTACTTCCTTAAATTTGAAGCAGCATTATTTTCTTGTGCACCAATCTTCTGCCTCTCTATCACTTACAGGATGCCTGTTGCAAGTACTTGTGAGCACATGTGGTGTGTTACACATGTACTATTGCTCACAATGTCAAAATGTTCTAGCAGAAACAGGGCTCTAGAATGCTTTGGAAAAGTATAGGTAACTAGCTCTAGCATTTTTCCCCCACATGGAAGTATGACACAGTACAAAATCTTCTCTCTTAAAATACTGCTCATGGGCCAGGCAATCTTGCTGTCACTCAAGATTTTCGACAGACTGAGTGTTATTTCTACTTTTACACAAGACAGCTCAGGTTATTAAAGAAGCAAGAGAAAATGTATGTTCTTGGATAACACACAAGAAGGTCTCAAAACAAAGGCATATGTAATATTTGTTGGCACTTGACACTTGCAAGTTCCAGACCTGTGCTGGACCATAAGGGTGCAGCATGGCCGTCCTGTACTTTACCATTCATATAATTTGGTCATAGGTCTGCCTTGCTGCAAAGATGAGCTCTGCAATGGCAGAAGGCTGACATACGTGTTCATAAGTTTAACACCCTCCTCAGTGCGAGCATACCAAGTGACACAGGTAAGGTTACAGAAAGAGGGGCATGGTTGGGGGGAGGGCGAGGGGGGGGAGACAAACACACTGATCCTTGTCTATTTTCTGCTTTCTGTGACTGCTACAGGGCAGTTTAAATGAGAGCAGCTTTTACGCTGCTCTAAGAGTAGGAGATAATGATCCACCACAGAGCTGCAGTAGAAACAGCACAGTTAAAAGCAGAAATTAAAGCCACATCTGTGCATCACCACGTACTTGCACACACTGCATTTCTGGCTATATCTAAAGCTCTTGCCCTGATCTTCAATTGGACTTGGTTCAGTGTATTTATTTTTCAGCCCAGACTAGTTGCTATGGCAGCTACTAGGGAAAGCTCACAGGTCAGAAGTCAGTCTATTCTACGAAAACTGACTTCTAGATAGTATCAGTAGCTTATATTTTTTCCAGGATATGAAATACATTTACATTTTATTTTATTTTGCAGAAGAAAATTAAAATTCACTAATTGTTAATTCTGAAAGATACTACTTGGATAAGATCTCCCTTGAGTATAAGCCGCATTATGTAATCAACCTGTCAACACTGCATGATGCCCACTTGTGCCTGTCTGTTCCTGCAGCATATTATATTTACAATACTTTATTAACCTGGCAAGTTTCTCTCAATAAAGTGTAAAGGAAATCGCTAAAAAACTCAGGGTTCTGTACCAGAAGTTTTTAGTATTGTACCAACTGCAGAGATCACTGATTTGAAAGAGTCATTCAGGTTTTATGAAAGCAATACAGAGTAAAATGCATATGCACTTTAAAGAATAAGCTTCATCATGAATATTGTTTTCTAAGCAAAAATATTCCTAGTGTGAAAATAGGTACAAAGGTGAATGAAATTAGATTAGTCAACCTGGCTCCAACCCTGGTGCACTTACATTAAATAACATTACCGTTTTACTCTGCAATTCTGAAGCTCATCTTGAATACTGATGACCAATGCAGTAAAACAGTAAGAATGTTTTGCCACAGACTCACTTTCAGTTTCGACACGGAAATCTTAAAATTTCTAAAATAATCAAAATTTACACACTCTATTTTTATCTATTGAAAGGAACTGATTCTGGAAGCCACAACCTGTGAAAAATACTGTAACATGTGAGATCCTGTTTGGCCCTCATGTCACTTCTCCAGCAATGTACAACATGTAGCGTGTGGCTCTATCAACAGAAGAAACATAACACTTAAATATCAGAACACAACAACATTAAAATAAATGGCAAACTATTTTTAACACTGCCCCTCAAGAAGTGAAAGTGTTATCACAACTATTTCCCACCCCATGACTTCAGATATTAATAGTTCGTAATGTCTGAATAGCACTTAGCATTTATTTATTTATTTGGGCATAAGCTTTCATGGATAAAAAAACCTCACTTTACACACGAAAGCTTATGCCCAAACAAATCTGTTAGTCTTTAAGGTGCCATCGGAGTCCTTGTTGTTTTTGTGGATACAGACTAACACGGCTACCCCCTGATACCTGACATTTATTTATTTGTGTGCGCAAAGTGTCATCTTTAGCTTCATTACTTTCTACTGTACAAGAAATGCCACAGAAAGTAATTTCAACAGCAAGATGTAAAGTTAAGAAGCAAACTAGTTTCTTTCACTGATCACATTTCTCCCACTGACTTAATATGGCAGAGGTGCTCAGAGAAGCATCATAGGTGTATTCTTGGATCTCCCAGCTAAGGCATACAAAAACCAGGAACTCAATACATTTAATTCTGGTTCATATGCTCACACAACACACACTCAACCTGTGGAACTCCTTGCCAGAGGACACTGTGAAGGCCAAGACTATAACAGCATTCAAAAAAAGAACTAGATAAATTCATGGAGGCTAGATCCATCAATGGCTATTAGCCAGGATAGGCAGGGATGGTGTTCCTAGCCTCTGTTTGCCAGAAGCTGGGAATGGGCGACAGGGAATGGATCACTTGATTTCCTGTTCTGTTCATTCCCTTTGGGGCACCAGGCATTGGCCACTGTCCGAAGACAGGACACTGGGCTAAATGGACCTTTGGTCTGACCCAATATGGCTGTTCTTATGAGAAATATATAAGTAGAATTCAATTATTTTCACATCCACACATAAGTTTAAAAATGTATGTATGGGGAATTTCCTTTTTCTACTACATAGTTTGATTGAATATATTCAAAGTTAATGGTCTTAACTGAAATGCAAACCTTATTTTTCAATTTATACCAACTGAACATGAAATACCCAGACTCTACCAAATTCAAATTTCAGACCGAAGCAAAGGTCTGCCATTTAAATATCCTATCTTAAAAGACAACTGAGAGCAAATATAAATGGATTTTCCTTTCAGGAGGGATCCTTTAAATTTGATGACTATACTCTGTTTGAGGAGAAAAAGGAAGCTGCTACTATCTGTATGCTACACAGATAGTACGATGAGTACACAGAATGCCAGATAAGTGTGGCAGTTAATTTAATTCCAGAATGGACAATCAGATTTTTGTAGCCTCAGTAATTATACCTCACTCAACATAAATCCAATTCATATAAGTAAAAGAAAATACAAACAAGAATTCAGAATTATTGGCTCTTTGTTCAACCTAGGCTATGTCTATGCTACAGACACTACTCCAGCACAACTACGCGCTGCAGCTGTACCGCAGACACTTGCTACTGTGACAGAAAGTGTTTTCCTATCACTGTAGTTAAACCACCCCCTTAACAGATGGTTGCTAGGTCAACAGAAGAATTCTATACAGGGATGAGGTCAGCCGAACTTTGAATCTCAGGGTGTGAATTTTTTACACCCCTCCATTACTTAGCTAGGTCAACCTCAGGTTCAGGTATAGATCAAGCCATTTTCAAAGCACCAACCGAGCCTTTTTACCCCACTTCTAAGGCAGCGTCTACACTATGGGTGATGCAGGGTGGCAGCTATGCCACTGTAGGGCCGTCGAGTAGATGCTTCTGACATTGACAGAAGGGGTTTTTCTGTCAATGTAGGTAATTCCCAAGCAGCGGTAGCTAGGCTGATGGAATAATTCTTCCATTGATCTAGCCACATCTACACTTGGGTTAGGTCTGTTTAACCATGGCGTGTACAATCCTGAGTAACCGAGAGGTTGATCTAAATTTTTAGTGTAAACCACGCCCCAGAAAGATGTGTTTCCTTGGGTGAGGGACAGAGTGGTTTATGGGCCTAAACTCATGAGTGAAATTCAAGGATTTCAAATCTAGTCAAAAGTTATGCCATTTACTCATTGTATTATCTTTGGTAAGTAACTAAAGAGAATGATATCAAATTAAAAACCATTTTCTGAAAACAAGTGTCCTTTTTACATGTGTTACCACCAACACTATAGGCCACTGCAACTGAAAGGATCTTTACTTCTCACAATTAATGTTAACTTTTGCTCTACATTAAGACTGTAGGACGGCCATACTGGGTCAACCAATGGCTCATCTAGACCAATATTCTGTTTTCCAACAGTGGCTGGAGCTAGATGCTTCAGATGGAATTATTAAGTAACCCATTCTGTCGCTCACTCCCAGTTTCTGTCAGTCAGAGACTCAGGCACACCCAGAACATGGGGTTGCATCCCTGATCATCTCAGTTAGCTAACAGCCATTGACTGATCTGTCCTCCATGAATTTACCTAATTCTATTTTGAACCAAACTATACTTTAGGCCTTCACAACATCCTAACAAGTTCCACAGGTTGACAGTGCACTGTGTGAAGAAGTACTTCCTTATGTTTGTTTTAAACCTGCTGCCTATTAATTTCATTGGGTGGCCCTGGTTCTTGTGTTATGTGAAGGAGTAAATAACATTTCCCTATTCACTTTCTACCCACATTATTCACGATTTTACAGACCTCTATCATGTCCTCTTAGTCATCTTTTTTTTTTTTTTTAATAAGCTGAATTTTTTCAACCTAGCCTCATGTGGAAGCTGTTCTAAAGCCCTCTTCATTTTTGTTAACTTTCTTTGTACATTTTTTTCCAATTTTAATTGTTAATAAATAATTTTTTTTTTTTTTTTTGAGCGAGGATAGGATGACCAGAACTACATGCATTATTCAAGGTCTGGGCATACTATGGATTTATCTAGTGGCACAATGATGTTTTCTGTCTTAATATCTATCCCTTTTCTAATGGTCCTTAACCCTGTTAGCTTTTCTGATTGCCACTGCCCATTGAGCAGATGTTTTCAGAGAACTATCCACGATGACCAAGATCTCTGTCTTGAGTGATAACAGCTAATTTAGAACTCATCATTTTGTAGGCATAGCTGGGATGATGTTCCCCAATAGGCATTACTTTGAATTTATCAACACTGAATTTCATTTACCATTTTGTTGCCCAATCACCCATTTTTGTGAGATCCCTTTGTAACTCTTTACAGTCAACTTTGAACTTAACTAACTTGAGTAATTTTGTATCATCTGAAAATTTTGCCACCTGTTTACCCCTTTTCCCGGTTCATTTCTGAATACGTTGAACAGCACTGATCCCAGTACAGATCCTTGGGAGACAGGACTATTTACCTCTTTCCATTCTGAAAACGGACCACTTACTCCTAACCTTTGTTTCTTATCTTTTAACCAGTTACTAATCTATGAGAGGATCTTCCCTCTTATCTCATGACTGCTTACTCTCCTTAAGAGTCTTTGGTGAGGAAACTTTCCAAAGGCTTTCTGAAAGTCCACTGGATCACCCTTGCCCCATGCTTCCTAACTTCCTCAAAGAATTCTAATAGATTGGTGAGGTATGATGTCTCTTTACAAAAGCTGTGTTGACTCTTCCCCAACAAACCATGTCCATCTATGTGTCTATGTGGCGGGGGTGGGGGGTGTCCCTTTCAGAGCAGCTGCTTATCTGGTCTGTGAGGAAAAAAACAAACAGCTGCTGTTTGCTTTCAGTGAGTGAGAGAAAGTGGGGTGGGGGAGGGGGGCAGAACTTGCAAGGCAGCTGCTGACAGCGTCAGCTCCAAAAATCCACTCTCTCTCCCCCACGCTCCCTGTCACACTCCACCCCACCCCTTTTGAAAAGCATGTTGCAGCCACTTGAACACTGGGATAGCTGCCCATAAGGCACCGCTCCCAATGCTGCTGTAAATACTGCCAATGTGGCCACGACAGTGCTCTAGCAGCTGTCAGTGTGGACAGACTGCAGCGCTTTCCCTATTTAGCTGTACGAAGACAGGTTTAACTCTCAGCGCTGTACAGCTGCAAGTGTAGCAATACCCTTAGGCTTATCAGCTCCTAACTGGCAGGATTGCCTCTGGAGCCTTAAATTTAAAAAAAAAAAAAAAAAAAAAGGCAGGGGTTACATTAGCTATCTTCAGTCATCTGGTACAGAGGCTGATTTAAGCAATAAGTTACATACCACAGTTAGTAGTTCTACTATTCCATATTTGAGTTCCTTTAGAACTCTTGGGTGAATACCATCATGTTCTGGTGACTTATTACTGTTTCAATTTTTCAACTTATTCTCAAACATCCTCTACTGATACCTCAATCTGGGGCAATTCCTCAGATCTGTCACCTAAAAAGAACGGCTCAGTTTGGACAATGAAAACAAATGACTCCAGTTTTAGTTTTTGTTTCATCACATTCATTTTCTGGCTCACACACCAGAAAAATGCCATAATTTCTGGGCTGCAAACATTCAGGAGAATGCTTGCATTTGATTTTTTTTTTTTTTTTTTAATATTTTAGTTCATTAGAATATTTGTATCAATCTGGGGTCCATAACAGCCAGGTTAGATTTTGTAAAATCTATGGGGCTAAATTAACTTGACAGTATTTCTTTGGCTTCTGTAGTCTAGCGTTCCATCTGTAAAACAGGAATATTTACCTATGATCCTCAGAAATGTAATGAGAATTCACTAGTTAATGTTCGTGAAGCTTTAAGTGCTGTTATTACATAAAAAAGGAGATGTTATGCAATACAAAGCTTGAATTTTTAATCATGCAGTCAGATATTAATAGTTATTGGTGAAATTTACCTCTGAATTTTGTATCATTAAAATCTCAGCCATACAACTGCAGTAATAGGTTGTGTGTGTATATTTAACTTGCAGTGAAATACTGAAAAAAAAGTACAGTTCTTACACCCTGCCGATTTTAGTACTGATGTGAGAACTAGCAGCTTTCTAAGGATCAGTGGTCACTATTCTAATGTGCCATACATTAATACACGTGAACTCACTTAGATTATTTTTTAAAAGGATACTATGAAGGCCTGCTGACAAGGCAAAATTTGTCCTTATCTCCTTCAGTTTGAGGTTTTCTCCCCCCTTTTCAGAACAAGTGAGTCACCATTTTACTAATAGCATTAATTCATCACTTTTCTAACTCTAACAAATTACTTTGCATGTGTGATAGACAAAAGCATTAAGAAAATTCAGTTTCAAGCTTCTAAAGGGTTATGCTAAATAGAAAAAAAAACATTTTTCAGATGAATTTCAACCACACGTGTATATCTTGAGGATGTTTGCATTACCTCTGTGTTCAAAATATGTTCAAATTAGGAGCTTGCAAGTGAAGCAGATGACTCTAGAAAGAGCACTGCCGAGTCTAAAGTAAAGTCACATCAATTCCACAAGGTGGTGCTAGTTCATTTTAACAGATTCTTTACTAACACATCACCAACAGATGTTTTTAGAAGTTTTCTACCTGTGATGGAATTCTACCAACATGTTTTATTAGGTTCATTGTGAACTACTTCAAAACGCTACAAACGTATACTTCTGACTACTGTGTTCTCATTATTATGTCCTTCTGCAGGCAAACATATATTAAATGTAATACTGCCCCACTAGTCCCAACTGAGGGGAAATTTTGGGATTGGGAGTGAGAGAAGAAGAGATGGCAACTAGCTACCAGAACAGGAGTACTTGTGGCACCTAAGAGACTAATTTATTTGAGCATAAGCTTTCGTGGGCTACAGCCCACTTCATCAGACGCAGAGAATGGAACATATAGTGAGGAGATGTATATACATACAGAGAACATGAAAAGGTGGGAGTTGCCCAATCAACTCTAAGAGGCTAATTAATTAAGATGAACTGTAGTCTTTAAGACTAAGCTTGATAAGCTTATAGAAGGGATGGTATGATGGGATAGCTTAATTTTGGCAACTGATCTTTGATTATCAGCAGGTAAGTATGCCCAGTGGTCTGTGATGGGATGGGATCTGAGTTACTGCAGAGAATTCTTTCCTGAGTGCTGGCTGGTGAGTCTTGCCCTCATGCTCAGGGTTTAGCTCATCGCCATATTTGGGGTCAGGAAGGAATTTTCCTCCGGGGCAGATTGGCAGAGGCCCTGGAGGTTTTTTGCCTTCCCCATGCCCCACGCTGCAGAGTAACTTGCTGGTGGATTCTCTGCAGCTTGAGGTCTTCAAACCAAAATTTGAAGACTTCAATAACTCAGACATAGGTTAGGAGTTTGTTATAGAAGTGGATGGGTAGGATTCTGTGGCCTGCTTTGCGCAGGAGGTCAGACTAGATGATCATATGGGTCCCCTCTGACCTTAAAGTCTATGAGTCTATGAGCAGGAGAAAAACATTGGGTAGTGATAATCAAGATAGCCCATTTAAGACAGTTTGACAAGAAGCTGTGAGGATACTTAATGTGCGGGAAATAGATTTAATGTGTGTAATGGCTCAGCCATTCCCAGTCTCTATTTAAGCCTAAGTTGATAGCATATCAAAAGTTTTTGTCAGCAGGAGAAAACCAGTTCATCTTAATTAGCCTCTTAGAGTTGGTTGGGCAACTCCCACCTTTTCATGTTGTCTGTATGTATATACATCTCCTCACTATATGTTCCGTTCTATGCGTCCGATGAAGTGGGCTGTAGCCCACAAAAGCTTATACTCAAATAAATTTGTTAGTCTCTAAGGTACCACAAGTACTCCTGTTCTTTCTGTGGATACAGACTGACACAGCTGCTACTCTGAAACTAGCTACCAGCCATTCAACTGGCTTTGCATTAACTAGACTTCCTAGGGTAAAAAGATATTTGTCAGTCCAATACCCTGACAGGATATGTATCAGTCTACATATGTCAGTACATAAGGAACTGGATATACTGCTACTAAAAAGCTTATTCTGAAACATAACCTAAAACGCAGTACAGTAGAACCTCAAAGACATGAACACTAGAGCTGACTTACTGGTCAACTGGACTCCCCGTGGAACCGGAAGTAAAGAATCAGGCAGCAGCACAGAAAAAAACAACCCCCCAATCAGTAAATACTGTACTGTCTTGGGGCTTTAGTCCTGGGGCTCGGGGCTACAGCCACAGTGGATTGGGGGCAGGGGGCGGGGCTTCTGACTCTCAGAAGCACCAGGGCCCACAGCTTTAGATCGATGGGGGGGGGGGAGGCTGGGGGCTCAGGGCTTCAGCCCTGCACCGGGGCACAGCAGTTCAGGGATTCACCCACGGGGAGTTGGGGCTGCAGGTGGTGGCGGTGGTGGTGGTGAGTGCACTGGGCAGGAGGGAGAGGGAAGAAGAGCCTTGGGACTCTGATCCTTGGGAGCACTGGGGGCGCAGGGCTTTAGACCATGGGAGTGCCGGGCTTTAGAGCTTCAGCCCAGCGGCTCCACTCCCAGTTTCCCCCAGCTGGGGGTGCCGAGGCTCTGTACTTCAGCCTCGAGGTTCCGTTGTTGGCTTCAGTTCTGTTGAGGGCACTGGAACCCAGCGCTTCAGCCCTGCAGCTCCATTGTCAATTTCAGCCCTGTGGGAGGCACTAAGGCTTGAGCTACAAAGGGAGCACCGGTTTCAGCCCCAGCGCTCCTCCTTGTAGTTAAAACTCTCAGCCCTGGCATCATCCTCCTTCTCACCCCTAAACTGGGAACGGAGCCGAATGGAGCCCTGATCCCTGACCTAATGCCCAGAGCCCCGTTGCTCCCTTGGGGCAGAAGTCCTGAGCCCCCCACCTGGAGCCCTGGTGCCCCAAGGGTCAGAAGCCCCAACCAACTCCCCACCCCATTGCACTTATCTCCCCCATCCCACACTGCAGCCCCAACCCCCTGCACCGGTGGCTGAAATCTGTAACCTCTTGTTCAGAGTTATGGACAACCTCCATTCCAGAGGTGTACGTAACTCTGAGATTCTGTTGTATGAATTTTCAGCTCAAGTTGCACATTGTTTTGTGCTTTCTTAGCTTCTTTCTGTAGATGGTTTTCTAGTTTACAAATAATTTGCCTCTTTGCCAAAATAGCCAATATTAAATTAGTTTAGCAAAAAGTTAATGATATTGATTGTGTACTTAATATTTTTTCCAGAAGTTTAAAAATATGAAGTGAAGTATTTTGTCCAGAGCTATTCTACAAGCCAGTCTAATTGCAGCTCTCTGGAAAACCTGTGTACTTCTACGGAAGTGAGATATTTGATTAATTGGGGGCTAACACCATCTGCTGAACTAACTCCTCATTCTAGACTGTGACCAGACAGCAAGAGCATTGCTATAGTTTGGGTTCAAAATATGCCAGCAAGTGCCATTATACTATTCATAGGTCACAGACACCTTTTCGCAATGATCTTCAGTTGTGTCAGACCATTCACGATAGTGTCCCCTTGTGTGAGAGGAACAGTAAGAGGTGTGATATTTGCATGTGAAACAACAATGCTGTCAACTTGAAATCTAATTTAAAGAAAAAATGAAAATGAAGAACTACACTGGCCAACTGAGTTCCCGGACACACGTTTTTTTTTTTTTTTTTTTTTTTTGAGACTGTGCAATCACACTTCTGAAACTGTGGCTCTCTTCTCCACCTCCCATTATTGTGTGAAATATCCACAAACAAAAAGGGAAACAGTGAAAGTGACTATACACAAGTGCTTTCAAATGTACTCTAAGGTTTCTTGTGACAAGTTACAAAGCAAACTGAAAAGAATTTTTCCCTCTAATCTTTTTCGGTTATAATAATAATCTGAGGTATAACTCATGAAAGTAGATGTAACATTTTCAGGCGTAAGTACTATTTTTAAGTTGACTGTCCTTTAAGTGTATCTAAATTCCAAGCCCCTTTAATGTTAAAGGGTAATTGTTTTATATATATCTAAATGTCTGTTACACAAACATACATCCAACCATAAATCTGGAACTTTTTGATGTCAAATCACTCAAATTATTTAAACCTTATATTCTGTATATTTCTCCTATATTTACACATTCTGACCTAGAGTTTCAATGTTTGGGCGTTGGCGGTAGGGAAGGGGATTCCATTTTAAACTTCTGAAATACAGTGTAATCTTATCTTCCAGCAACAAACATGCCATTCCCTCAATCACTTTGCTCAAAAGTGATCTTTCCTACAACATGTAAAATGTTTTCATAACTAAAAAAACTTAGTAAACTTTGCTTAACAGCTTACTTCAACACCCACAAAAGAAAAACACCCCAATCAAAACCCCCAAAGAACCACATGAAACACAAAGCAACACTAGATTTAAAAAACAAAACAAAAAACAAAACAAAGCTATGGTGCTAAATTGAAAGATTCTTTGACAATTCAAATAACTGCAATTTTGCATATCAGGTGAAGAGTTAAAACACTCATAAGATACTGTAAATAAGTGGTTTCAGAGTAGCAGCCGTGTTAGTCTGCATCTGCAAAAAGAAAAGGAGTACTTGTGACTAGTACTTAGAGACTAACAAAAGCTTATGCTCAAATAAATTTGTTAGTCTCCAAGGTGCCACAAGTACTCCTGTTCTTTTTGTAAATAAGTGACAATCTTTGTGTGTGTGTGTGTGTGTGTGTGTGTGTATATATATATATACATACATATACATATAATACATGACAGACAAAGGTTTTGGTAAGAAAGTTAGTTGTAGGACAGCAACTATAGCTAATCATGAAATCTATAAACATAATTTCAGTGCAGATGTTAAGAATCCTGTAAATAAGGATTAACTACTTAGACTTGATTTATTTTGCTTTAAATTCTCAATACTGTGTAATAACTCCTCAGAAACTTGAAAATTTAATTATTTTCCCTACCAAAGCTGTCCACTTGGCAAACACCATTCTACCCCATTTTTCAGATGCAGAATTCGCCTCTATGCGCTTCATAAACATTAGTAACATCGGCCTGAGCGTGCCAGAGTTCTGGCATATTAGTCTTACAACAGCACCTGGTGCCCCATTGTGTTAGCGGCTCTACAAAATATATAATAAAAAAGACTGTAACTGCCTTTAAGGAGTTTACATCCAAACAGACAAGACAGACTGCTTGTGTGAATAACAGACAGATACTCCCATTTAACAGAGAAAGAGGCACCGAGAGTTTAATTCACTAGCCCATGGTCAGACAGAAAATCTGTAGGAGATCCAGGAACTGAACCCAACTCTCATGAATCCCAGTCCAGTGTCAAACCATTCTCTCTCTGTGGAATACTGTGATTTTACTGCAACAGAGTCAAAAAAGAGAATACTGCATCTCCTTTCTAGGTCCATGTGAAGGGATACATTCTTCCCTCCCTAGTTTAGTAAGAGTACAAGAATTACTTTCCAGGGACATTTAGACATTTACTTGTGGCCTGAGAACAACCATGCTCATTGTAGCCATGTTAATCATTTTTCCTGGGAGGGTTGTAAAAGTGAAGCTTCTGGAAAATGACAAGTGGGAGGTTCCCTTTACTCCTTCATATCCTTCTCAAGCTGCCAAATGGAAGCCATGGTTTCATGAGGACTTTTTTTTAAGTAACAGAAATAGCTAACCATTCACCTCATTGCCAATATTTTCCCTTTTTTGGTCAGCCTCCTTTCATTTGTCTTCTCTAAACTGGATGAGAGAACATGGCTGGTTGCTCTTATTTGCTAGAGTCTAAAAGTATGACGACACTGCAATGAAAGACGTGAGGCAATGAGTCTCCGAGCTTGAGTCAACTGACTTTGTATCACAGGGCTCAGGTTGCAGGCCTAAAAACAGCAATGTAGACGTTCTGGCTTGGGCTAAAGCTCAGACTCTGAGACCTCCCCGATCACGGGGTTTCCGAGTCTGGATTCTAGCCCAAGCCAGAAAGTCTACACTGCTATTTTCAACCCCGCAGCCTTAGTCCTGTGAGCCAGAGGCAGCTGACTTAGGCTCAGAGACTCATTATTGCAGGTTTTTCATTGCTTTGTAGACATACCTTTAGGCTCAGAGTAGGGATTTAGTACAATAGCTTTGGACTAAGTCTGATGGGATAACTGATTTGGATAAAAAACACCCATGCTCCCAGAACCAGAATAGGGTTGCAACTAGTGTAGACCAGAAGTTTCTCCAACTGCCACCTTTGGAATGGAAATACAGATAGAGGGATGAGTGCTTTTGAATTGCCTGCTGTAATTTTGCTTTGTTTGTTTTTAATTCTTGTTTCTAGTTAAAAATACTGCCGATTTATTTCAAGCCGTTTAATCCGCATTCTCAGTTCCACAAGATGACTTGAGAAATAAAACATCACTTCCCAAATAGAATCCATGGTGATTTCCTGAGTTAGAAGAATTGTAAGGTTCCTCGAGTATCTGACATATATAGTGTCCACCACCCAAGTGATTTCAAATTAACCATTTATTTACATGAGCGCTCACTCCTTAACAGTTTTCTGATTTTACAAAGATTAAACTCCTCCATTCTAGTTTTTAGGGACATAGTATTTCAATTAACAGTACACAGTGGTTGCATAATATTCTGTTGCACATTACCTGTTCAACAATATAGCAGTCAGTGTTGAACACACTGAATAATGGGTGATGTTTAACAACCCCATACAAAACAATAAAATGTGTAGCAAATTGATATGCTAATCAGAGTAATTCAAAACATGAACTACAGTTTATATGATGGAATGCTACCATGTGACATTTAGTCCCAAGAATAAACATTTTGAAGAGGTTGTGTAGACTGTAAATTGAGATCCTTAACTCTACATTTAAAAACAAACAAAAACAAAAAACAAAAACAACTATCTATGACAGTCCAAATTTTGATTCCCTAAGTGATGGTTATCCTTCAGGCTGTACCAGCACCATGCAGTAAGTTCCCATAAACTTCCATCAGCAAAAATGTACCGTTAACCTGCCTGTAAAGCAATATCAATGCCCAACAGCTTATAATTTAAGTTCCCCATCTTGTAAACATTTATGCACTTAACTTTAGTTATTGTATTTAACTTTAGGAATCTTAATTGATGGGCTGTGCTGATTTAAAAAAATAGAAAAAAAGAAAATCATACTTTTTTTGCCCATCATGTTAGTTCTACCTAGTTAGTTTAACACTTGTGGCTCTCACACTTTGTAGCTTATTTGAGCCTTGTTTTCACACATACCAGAGGCTCCTTGAATTCCTCCATTCCACCCCACAAACTCCCTGCATGCCACCTTCTCATCCACCTCTATTTCTGGGGCTCCTTGCAACCCTCCCCACTGTCTCTCTGCCACAGGTTTTGTGTGATCCTCCATTTCCACATCCTTCCATGACAGGGTCCCCGTTTCCCCCTCAGCAGTGGCCCTATGCACCCCCATTCCTGCACCCCTAATACTAAAGACTCTGTGCAGCTCCCCATTCCTCATCCATCATCTGTCTGGGAGATAAATCAGTCAACATGTTAAATTGTTGAGATGGGCAGGTATGAGATGGAATATTCTGCTGGAATACGTTAATGGGTGCCATCAACCAGTTGTTTGATCTATAGACAACTGCAGAGGTGCTTGAAGCTGTAGTAGTGCTAAACAGATGGCAAGTGCTCCATGTGTTCCTCATTTCCTCCTAAATTAACAGGGCTCTAGCCACTGATGCCAAAATCATTCCCTGAAATTTTGGAATTGATCAGATGCAGCTTTCAAAAGTTACCACATTACAGATAAGAGAAATGCCATCAAGCTGAACATAATGCCTTCACAAGCTTGCCCAAATGGCTGGAAAGCTCTCTTAATGCTTGTTAAAACACAGGCCGATATTGTTTATCCGTGTGTTAGCCTGCCAGCGTTAAGAGGACTTTCCTATCATGTTAAATTAACATGACTGAAAAACCACATCATTTTTGACAAAGACAGGGTCATTGACTTGAACGTGATTGCTCATGTGCTTAAAGTTAAGCACATGTATAAGTGCTTGGAGGATGGGGGCCTGCACAGACAAAATATCAAAAGAATGGAGACTGAAAAACAAATGCACCTGTGGTTGAGAGGCACTGCACTTCTAATTAGCTTCCTGTTTTAAAACAGATACTCTCTTTAAAATGGAGGACTAAAGTTCATAGGCTTCACGGAAGAAATATGTCTTAATGGGGAATCTGGAAGATAGTCAGAAATAGCATAAAGGAGAAAATCCTGAAATGGAGAGTGCAGGCATCCGTTCTGAATATTCCATTTCAAAAATGTAGGTTTGGCATTTTTAACTTGATTCCAGCCAATAAGAAACTTTTACATATGAATTTTTTAAACAGCTGGCTTTTAAACTAAGAGAGGCTTTGCCAATAGGGACAAACATCACAATAATGTGAGGTGTTGGCTGGATGGCATTAGTTAGCAAGGAAATGAAATGACCTAATTTGTGTTAAAAAGCTGACAACTGTTGACAACAGAATAGCAGTTATTGAAATGTTGAGATTTTTAAAGGAGATGGGAGTGACATCTAACGATTATGATTTCCTTTCTGGACCTCTTTTTGTTCCTCTCTACGCAGTACTCAATACTCCTCTCCCAGCTCTGACTACGAAACCTTTACCACCTCACTTATCTTCTCTTCTGGCCAGCCCCTGTATCTTCCGGGTGCAGGAAGAGACAAGCAGCAGCAACTCCAGTCTCTTATCTACACAAATTCTAGTCTTGACACTTCTCCTCTTCATTTAATTCAGGTTTTTTCTATCCTCTTTTTTTTTTTTTTTGCACAGTCACTCTCAGCAATTCCTGCTACAATCTTACAAACCATTATAAGCCATATTACTTTCCCAGTACTGAAAACTTACTAAAAATACCTTCAAAATGAGGTGAGTGATCAGAGACCCTCATTACCAGCTGAAGCTCCCACAGTAGGTAGAACGTTCACTTTTAAAACAAATATCTCAAGTGTTTGTTTATTAGTATCACTTAATTTACTGTATGTTTACCAAAAACAGAGTGGTGGGAGAAAGGGACTGAATGTTTCACTGATTTACAGGGCAGGTGCTACCATTTAGGTGACCTAGGGCGTCAGAATTTTTGGGGGGCAGCATTTTGCCGTGGTGGCGGCACGCGGGTCTGGGGGACCTACCGCAGTTGTGTCGGCGGACGGTCCGCTGCTGTGGCAGCTCCGGTGGAGCTGCCGCCGTCGTGCCGGAGGACGGTGCGCTGGTCTAAAGGTTCCGGCGGACCTACTGCAGTCATGCCTGCGGCAGGTCCACCGGAGCCTTTAGACCAGCAGACCGCCCGCCAGCACGACTGCGGCAGCTCCACCGGAGCTGTGGGGGGCGGCGAAACGGCCGTCCGCCTAGGGCGTCAGAAACCCTGGCGCAGCTCCTGCTGATTTACCAAAGCCCACGAAAGAAGATTGAAAGTTAAAAATTTTGAATAACCGTAAGAGAATTTAATTCAAACACTGCTGAGGGACTGAGCAACATTCTGAAAACAACAGCTCCCACAAAGTTTAAGAAAATGGAAAGAGAGAATATCAGGTTACACGATGATCTAAAATGAACTCAAACAATAAAAGCATCATACATTCCCTGGTACCCAGACCCTCGTGTCTCAGAGTGAGACTTACTAGAATAATGTAACAATCAAGGTAGTAAAATACATCTAATTAGTAGCTATATAAAAACAGCCAATTGATATATTAACTAAAACTTGTTTCTTATTAGTTCATGTTGAAGCCTACCACTTCATTGTGATTCTTAAGCAATTGTATTTGGTATCCATTTAAATTAATTATAGGACTCAAACATACTGTGGAGTCAATTCACTAAACATCTTTTACTAAGGCCAGGTCTGAACAAGAATCTTTTGGCAATATTCTAACTCTAGATAGGGGAGTGATTTGTGTGTCATTTTTATACTGATAAAAGCCTTTATGTTGACACCATTATGCCAATACAACTTATTTTGTTTGGGGAACTGTTATAAGCTATGCCAGCAAAAGCACATTTCTGCCAGAAGCTGTATCTACCTTTTGTAGTGTGCACTGGACCTTAGCGTGTTCACTCAAATCTTACATAATGAAATTCAAGAATATTTTGCTAAGAAATAGTCCTCTGGACAAATAACCTTGCATAGCAAACACAGAAGTGATTGTGTGACCTACTAAGTAAAGTTAAAATGTGTCATGTACTAAATCTGTATCCAAGCTATGTAGTATGTGCGATGAAACTCCCTTCACGATTGAAGTACAGATTTGATGAGTAACATTAAAAGCGTCAGCTGAAGACAATTGATATTTAAATACTAACTTGAAAATCCACTTTAGAATGTCTTAAATGCTTAAAGCTGTTCCAGTGTGGTCAGACAATTCTATTCTATATTCTCACACTATGGCTATCATGCAGCATTAAACTTTACTTGACAAAAAACACAATTTATGTAGTTCTATAACTTTAGAATCATTCCCTTCGAGTGGGCTCCACTTGACAATGACCCTGAAATATCTTATGTAAGAATTCTATGCTAGCAGCTTTATCTTAAGGCTTTTACATAACATAAATTGGAAGCTAAGGTACAGTTTCTCCCCTTCAACACAGTACTATTTAAAAAGAACTGCAAAATGCCAGCTCCTGCACACGTTACAAAGATGATATGTACCAAGGAATCAGAAAGCTCTTCAGCTTTCACAATGTTGTTATAAAAAGCAAACTGAAACTTGAAGGTGAACTACATGAGAAATTAACACTTTGTTCTAGCAAGTTGCACTCAAGTTTTGGCTGAATTTTAAAACATTCAGCCTTGCCTAGCAAAAGCCTCTTTTGGGTTTAACTGAATCTACAGGGGACAGAAAGAGCAAAAACAAAGCAGAAAAAACACAGGAGACAAAAATGAACTACAAAGAATATCCTAAGAATTTGCAAGAATATCATGCCAGAATAAGACATATGCAAGAAATAAGATCTTGAATACAGAAGTGAAATATATAATACTTGTATATATTTCATATTTCTATAAATTAAGTAGCTGGTATTGGAATTCCCATCCCTCAAACTTCCTAACACATTAGGACATAAAAATCACTTACTAATGGCAGATTCAGTGCCTTCACTCTTTCATATGAAGAGCACAAGGAACCAATAGTTACCTAGTAAGATGTCGTTTATGCTAAATTCAAAAGCAAGGCTAGTTCCTTGACAACAATAAGCCACTTGACTGCGCAGTATTGAAAAAAAATCCTGCATTCATTTGTGCACTCCTAGTGACAACAACTTAAAGTGGAAAAGAAAGATGACTTTTTTTTATTAACGCTAATGTTAAAATTATATAATACATACGTTAAGAAAAGAGTGTCTGTACATGTAGGTATAGTGCTTACATTATTCACAAATACAAAGTTTGTTTTGTTGTAAGATACACACATTAAACAAGAGATCTGAAGCAGTACAAAAAAAATCTTGCAGAGGGACACATTTTGCAGATACGTTTTTACCATAAAATATGTAATTGTTACATAGTTAATTATCTAGAAAGTTACGGGTTTATTGTCAGACACACAGTGTGGATGATGTAATATCTTTACTGGACCAACTTCACACAGAAGAACTCTGGGTAAGGTCTAAAGCTTGTGTCTCTCATCAACAGAATTGGTCCAATAAAAGATATTATCTCACCTCTTCTTTCTAATATTCTCAGATCAAAATGGCTACAACATTGCATACAATTATTATAGTCAGGCATTTGCAGCAGAGTAGATTTCACTGAAGTTACCCTTTGCAAACATTAGTTTCATATGAAACAATTGAAAGATTTCACTATCTATTAGAGAGCGACACTTTTAATTCAACAATTTTTCTAGCAACTAATATGAAATTAAGGCTCCAAATAAAGTCAGAGCTGGTTTCCATGAAGAGGGAAAAAATAGCTACACAAACTCTAGGCCCACTCTGTCCTGGAATCAGAGAAATAAATTCAAACACGTCTTACCTGCTTAGTTTTCTTTCAAGTTCTTTGGTAGCTTTAGCTTCCAATTCTCTGGAACAGAGAAGGATGTTGGTTACCATATCAACAGAAGAGCAGAACAAATATAATTGGGGTGGGTTTAAAAGAGACGCTGATCTCCATGTGTTGGTTCCTCATGGGGGAGAGGCTAGCAATGATCTCTGAATACAGGTATCCATAGGTTTCATCTTGGGATGGAGGGAGAATAAGGGATGGACCAAAACATACAGACACCAATTAATCTATTTTTCCTCATACTCCCTTAAAACCTTTTGTTAAACCACAAAAAAATAGTAAGTGTCTCTTCCATTAAAAAGGGATGAGGAAAAACTGTGCTTAACCTTGTTAACCTCAAAATAAATAGAAAGCAAGATACCAGCAGTATGCTACACAGAGACTTGACTTTGAATTATGGACAGACAATAAGACATATGAACGCAGGAGATCAAACCTCCAAGGCAGTGGAAAACCGAACCGGGGCAGAAGATTCAACCCCAAAGACATGACCAGCTCCAGTCCGGGCAAGTGTCGGATGTATATGATCCCACAGAAACCCAAGATCGGTTCTTTTTAAACTTGACAGCGCTTGTTTAGCCTGCGAGCATAATAAACTCGCAAAGCACAGAACGGCTGCTGGAGGCGGGGAGCCAGGCGCCGGCGGACAGCGGAGCTGGGGAGCCGAACCCCGCTCCTCTCTCCCTGACCACAGCACATTTCGGTCGGGGTGGGCAGCCCTTCTGAACTCCAATGCTTTTAACCCGGTTACACCCAGACCCAGCGGCAGCAGGGACGTGTGAACCCAACCTAACAGCGGCGCAGCCCGAGGGACCCGCCGTGCAGCCCAGCCCGGCCCAGCCCAGCGCGGGACTCGCGGGGTCGGAGGCCGATCGGGACGGGAGCGACCCTCCAGGGCCGCCCGGCCAAAGGGGCGCATCACCCAGCTGCCCCCGTCCCTGCCCGCAAGGGGCTCGCCAAGGCCACGGAAATAAATGAAGAGTGTCCCGCTCCGCGGTCTCCCCAGCGCCCCCCGCTCCGCGCCCTTCACCCCTCCCCGCCTATCACCTCATGTATGTAAAGTGCTCGGAGTCCGGCCCGGGATGGCTGCGGCCCGGGCCCGACGCTGGCTCGGCGGCTCTCTAGGCGGCCTGGGCCCGGCACAGTGGAGCTCGGGGGCCCGGCAGCTGCTGCAGCAGCGTCGCCGCCATTTCCTGCCTCCGTCCTAACTTGGCCGGGTCCGGCGCTGGCCCGCCGCACCGGAAGAGCAATCCCGCCGGGGACATCACTTCCGGGGCACCCAAATCCCCCAATATGGCACCCTAGCAACCCCCTAACAACCCGAGGGCAGTGAACACGCTTCCTCCTCAGGATGCGCCGCAGAGAGACACCCCCGGCATCACACCTGCTGCGCGGGCGGACAGCCGCCTAAGAGAACAGAAAGCAGGAGCCCCCCTCCCCGAGAGCCAGAAACCCCCTGCAAAGACCCTCCGTCCCCGGCTCCCCTGCACTACCCCACAACCGCCTCCCACGGCTCCCGCGTCCCTGCCGCACACGGCCTGGGGCTACACTTAACGCTTTTGCTGGCCTCGTGCCCGGGGCGGCCCACAGCAGGTCCAGGTTGCGCCCCGCGCAGATTGGTGCGCATAATAGACTGAATGGGGTGGGGGGAGATGAGGGGTTTGGGAGGCGATCAAGGCTGGGGCAGAGGGTTGGGGTGCAGGGGGCGTGGGCAGGGGATGAGAAGTTTGGGGTGCAGGCTGCCTCGAGGTTGGGGCCAGAGAGGAGAACGCCACAGTCCCCCCAGCCCTTTCGCACCCCCAGCAGGACACTCACCCGGCACTGGCACTGCACATGCTCATGGGGGCCAGGCCCCTCTCAGATCCAGGAAGCCCCCTTACCTCCTCTGTGGTGGGTGCCAGGGGGAGGGGGAGCTGCCATCACATGTGGGTCTCCTCCCTCAGCTTGCCACCGGCGCCATTCCCTTGTGCAGCACTCAGCAAGGGAGCCCAGCGCAGAGCAGCAGTGCAGCTGCCCGCTGCCCACAGCACAGGCAGGGATGCTCTGGAGGAGACGCGTGAGGGTAGCAAGTAGGGCTGGGGGACACGCTAGCGGATGAGCACAGGCGGGGGCAGGGGAGAAACCCGGCCCCAAATATTGGTGGAGCCAGGCTCAGGGGCCCTGAATTTGCTGGAGCAGGGTACCACAGGCTCATATAACTCGCCACCCCTACTCATGCTGCAGGTTAGGACTATGAAAAAAATACCACTCTTCCCTGCCCGTGCTTTGTACCCACATTTGCTACCATGCCAGCATAAGAACATAAGAACGGCCGTACCGGGTCAGACCAAAGGTCCATCTAGCCCAGTATCTGTCTACCGACAGTGGCCAATGCCAGGTGCCCCAGAGGGAGTGAAGCTAACAGGCAATGATCAAGTGATCTCTCTCCTGCCATCCATCTCCATCCTCTGATGAACAGAGGCTAGGGACACCATTCTTTACCCTTCCTGGCTAATAGCCATTTATGGACTTAGCCACCATGAATTTATCCAGTTCCCTTTTAAACATTGTTATAGTCCCAGCCTTCACAACCTCCTCAGGTAAGGAGTTCCACAAGTTGACTGTGCGCTGTGTGAAGAAGAACTTCCTTTTATTTGTTTTAAACCTGCTGCCTATTAATTTCATTTGGTGACCCCTAGTTCTTGTATTATGGGAATAAGTAAATAACTTTTCCTTATCCACTTTCTCAACATCCACTTTCTCAACATCACTCATGATTTTATATACCTCTATCATATGTCATATCATATCACAAAAGCCCTGCTGTCTGTACCAGCAAATCCTTGCCCGTGTAGACAGGACCACAGAGAGCTCCTATTGCAGAGCCCCCTCTCCTCTTTCATGGTGACATTACAACCCACCCTTACACTGTGAGCTCTACAGTACAACCCTCACCCCCCATCCCCCTGGACCTGAGCCAAACACTACACCTTATGTGAATCCCCCCCCCCATAATCTGTGACTTGAACTGCTACTTTAGAGGTAGATGTAGAAGAATTAAATTTTTTTTTATGTAAATGTCAATTTCACCACACAACTGAAAAAATATTTTCATCAACAGTAATAATTTACAGCTAGGCAAAATAAAAAAAAATGCTGCTTTAAAATTTGTAAGAGTTTGATTTAAGAATATTTACTGTATATTTCAACAAGGACAAGTGTAGAGTCCTGCACTTAGGAAGGAAGAATCCCATGCACTGCTACAGGCTGGGAACTGACTTGCTAAGCAGCAGTTCTGCAGAAAAGGACCTGGGGATATGGTGGATGAGAAGCTGGATATGAGTCAGCAGTCAGCAGTGTGCCCTCGTTGCCAAGAAGGCCAACGGCATACTGGGTTGTATTAGTAGGAGCATTGCCAGCAGATAAAGGGAAGTGATTATTCCCCTCTATTCGACACTGGTGAGGCCACATCTGGAGTATTGTGTTCACTTTTGGTCCCCCACAAAAGGGATTTGGACAAATTGGAGAGGGTCCAGCGGAGGGCAATGAAAATTATTAGGGGGCTGGTGCACATGACTTACGGGGAGAGGCTGAGAGAACTGAGGTTATTTAGTCTGCAGAAGAGAAAAGTGAGGGGGGATTTGATAGCAGCCTTCAACAACCTGAAAGGGGGGTTCTAAAGAGGATGGAGCTCGGCTGTTCTCAGTGGTGGCAGATGACAGAACAAGAAGCAGTGGTCTCAAGCTGCAGTGGGAAACACTATTTCACTAGGAGGGTGGTGAAGCACTGGAATGGGTTACCTAGGAAGGTGGTAGAATCCCTTAGAGGTTTTTAATGCCTGGCTTGACAAAGCCCTGGCTGGGATGATTTAGTTGGTCCTACTTTGAGCCGGGGATTGGACTAGATCAGTGTTTCTCAAACTAGGGTCACTGCTTGTGTAGGGAAAGCCCTTGGCAGGCCAGGCCGGTTTGTTTGCCTGCCCCGTCTGCAGGTCTGGCCGATCACAGCTCCCACTGGCTGTGGTTCGCTGCTGCAGGCCAATGGGGACTGCTGGAAGTGGCGGCTAATCAGTCCCTCGGCCTGTGCCACTTCCAGCAGCTCCCATTGGTCTGAAGCAATGAACTGCGGCCAGTGGGAGCCGCGATCGGCCAGACCTGCAGACAGGGCAGGTAAACAAACTGGCCCGGCCCACCAGGGGCTTTCCCTACACAAGCGGCGATCCCAGTTTGAGAACCCCTCGACTAGATGATTGCCTGAGGTCTCTTCCAACCCTAATATTCTACATGTGCTGTAAGATTAAGAAAAGGACACAGAAGGGCAACAAAAATGATTAAGTGTATAAAACAGCTTCTCTCTGAGGACATACTTCCATAAAAAGGCTGGGGCTGTTCAGCTTAGAAGAGAGATGACTAAGGGAAGCTATAAGTCTATGAAATCATGAATGGTGTGGAGAAAAAGAATACGGAAGTATCACTTATCTCATAATACAAGAGCTAGGGGTCACCATCTGAAATTAATAGGCTGCAGGTTTATAACAAACATAAGACAGCATTTCTTTATACAACATACCATAATAATAATAATAATCACCAACCTGCGGAACTCATTATCGGGGATGTTGTAAAGGCCAAAAATATAATTCTGTTAAAAAAAAAAAAAGGATTAGACAAGTTCATGGAGGATAGGTCCCTCAATGACTAGTAGCAAAGATGGTCATGCTGTAGGTGTCCCTAAGCCTCTGATGCCAGAAGCTGGGACTAGACAGCAAGGGATGGATCACTCAATAATTGCTCTGTTCTGTTCATTCCCTCTGAAACAGCTGGCACCAGCCTCTGTCGGAAGACAGGATACTGGTCTAGGTGGACCATTGGTCTGTCCTAATATGGCCGTTCTTATGTTGAGACTTTGTGTTTTAAGTGTTATAAAGCTTTAACTTTTTAAATCTCTATATCTACTGTCATTAAATAATTATTGTCTGATCCCCCCCTAATTTCCTGCAACTGTGAAAAATTAAATAGATAAATACAAAAGAATATTTAAAATAAACAGATAGTGTATGTTGAAATTATATTAAAAAAATCTAATTCTGCCTATTTATAGGGTGATACATCGCCACACAGTGCATGCAAGAAATCCATCTCTGGGGCATGAAACCCCTACTATGAAAGACCTCCTTATTTATATACATAAAGAACATGAGACCTGCCTGAACCCCAGCAGCATCAGACCTATGGAATTCGTGTTGCCATATATTCAATGGACCAATCCCAGTTTTGAATGGAAACTGTCTTGTGTCCTGCATCCAACAAGACAATAAAATTGCCCTGAGATTCCTTTGGGACACAATACAATCATCTCAATATTGGAATAGACAGACTCCACCCCCAAAAGAGAGTATAAACTATGGTAACTCTGTAATGGAACCACAAGTGCCACCATGGCAGTCAACTTGGACAGGGAGAGTCTCTAGGTCAGTTTCTTCAGCCACCATGTGAGTAGTTTTGATCTAATTTCTCAACATCACTAGGTTACTTAAGTGACTGGAACTGAACAGAATTTCAAGCCATGTCTCACCAATATCACAGCGAGAGAGACTATCACTTCCCCGAGCAACCTAGGAAGATGCAAAGCAAGTAGCTAGGAGAGTAACAACATACTATTTCCATTAAGTATTTTTTCTGACCATCATTTTATTTTCTGGGCAGTATTGGTGTGCTCAGCTCTGTATAAAACACAGCGGAAAAACACACATTTTGAGGAATCATTATTAACTTCCTAGGTAAGCATCAGAAGTAAGACAATACTCTGCAATCCCTCTAAAAATGAAGAATGTGAGAAAAAAGAAGGAGTTAATGTGTTTTCAGAAAAGACTGCTAATTAAAAGAGGAGGTTAAAAAAATATTGTACTAAAAATGGAAGAGAAGGAAGCTCACCAGCATGGCCACTATCCACTACTCTCTCTGCATTCAAGTCATTCCTGAAGACTTTTCTGCCACAAATTCTACTATGGACACAGGGGCGGCTCTAGACATTTTGCCGCCCCAAGCATGGCGGAATGCCACGGGGGGCGCTCTGCCAGTCGTCGGTCCCGCGGCTTCGATGGACCTCCCACAGGCGTGCCTGCAGAGCGTCCATTGGTCCCACGGCTCCACCGAAGCCGCGGGACCAGCTCCGCAGGCATGCTGCCGAAGGCTGCCTGCCTGCCGCCCTCCTGGCAACCGGCAGAATGCCTAGGAGCCCTTGTCATGGACCAGAACTCCATGGTGCTAGGTGCTGTACAAACACAAAAAGATGGTCCCTGTTCTAAAGAGCTTACAATCTATGTATAAAACAAGAATACAGACAGACAGATGGGGAAATGAGACAATATTGATCAGCCTGATAAGCAGTGGTCTCCCCCCATAAGCAGCCTATCCATTGTCAAGTTTTTTTATAGGCATCATGGAAAAGGACAGTTTTGAAGAATAAGGAAGCAGCTTTGTGGATGATCACAGGACGCTCCTTCTTCCAATAATGAAGTGCAGTGTGGAAGAAAGCACAGAGGTGCTTATTTGAAAATTTGACAAGAGAGTGATGGAGGATGACATTATGGGCCATCCAGAGGCATCCTGATAGTCAATGAGAGATAAGTAGAGTGTGATAGACCATGAGAGCCTTGAAAGTGAGAACAACCAGCTTATGTTAGATTCAACGAAGAATGAGGAGTCAGCATACTGACTGATATGTCTGAGGAGTAATTGGGACTAATATAAAAAAAGTGTTAATTTAATATTACTGAGACATAGTGAAGCACTCCCTTGACCATGCTACTCATGTATTACATAGCTTTCCCCCACCTTTTTGTCAGTTTTTAGATTGTGTGCTCCTGGGAGAAAGGCTATATTTTCTTTACTGTTTGGAGAGTACTTAGCACATTGTGGGCATGAACCTCGATAAGTGACAAGCATACTTAAATAAATCATAATCCAAATAAGAATACAGAGTCATCTGGGGCTGGGACGTGGAAAATAAAGAATGCAAAAAAACATATGGCCAAATTCATCCAAGTTTAATTGCACTGACTTTAATGGAGTTACCTCAAAAATGAGTTTAGGCAAATGAAGCTAATCAAAGGGATTAAGTGGAGTAAAGGGAGAGAGAGAACTGGAAAATAGTAACGCCAAGAGATGATTGGGGTTATAGTGGATAGCAAATCAGAAGTTTGCAGTGCAATACAAATTTTGATTGCATTCTCAAAGGCATCATGTTATGGCACACAATTTATTTTATTTTATTTTATTTGGACAAATAACATTGTCCTGCTGTGCTTTTAACCCAGAATATCGAAGCAGTGAGAATCTGAAAATGAAACTACTATTAAAAAACAGGAATGATTTGATTTTCATCATCCAAGCCCAGAAAACATAGGAAGGAAACAAAGAGCATAAATAACAGCAGGAAACTGATTTATTGTGATTTAATATTTATATTCTATTACTGTACTGCCTAGAGGCCCATTGTACAAACACATAGGAAGATAGTTTCCCTTCCCCAAATGGATTATAATCGAGGGCCCTGATTGTACAGGTTATGCTGAGCAAGCAGACCCCAAATGGGTAGGAGTCACGTGGATTTTAGAGGTCCATTCACACATAATATCTCCTAGGTTCAGGGCCCAGGAAGACAAGTCATGTATGGATGATGGGGAAGAGCAATACAATCAAATATATATTGTTTTTGTATATCTCTATATAAAA
The DNA here is from genome assembly GCF_003597395.2 of Chelonoidis abingdonii. Lineage (NCBI taxonomy): Eukaryota > Metazoa > Chordata > Testudines > Testudinidae > Chelonoidis > Chelonoidis abingdonii. Next base: position 1,404,943 of record NC_133777.1, read on the forward strand.
TTACAATTAAAAATATTCTAAAGTTTTTGCCAACTAGCCTTATCTACCCAGCTTTAACTGACTGATTTTCTATAGACATCACGGCAGAAGTGGATTCTGGGGAGATTTTTTTCAATGTTTAAAATTCACTTTTGGCAGTCTAAGGTGTTAATACTGACATCTGAGGAAATGGGTTTGTTTACAATGTTAATTTCAAGCTAATTATGTCCCTTGAACACACACTGGGACATTTATTAATATGATTAATTTGTAACTATTTTTCAAACTTGTACAAATAATTTATGTTACATGTTTACATCCTTGTGTTTAGTTAGTGTAAAAGATTAGTAAGGTTTCAATATCTGATCAGTAACACCACACAAGAACATAGACACAATATTGCCAGTGGTGAATATAATAAATAGTGAGAATAGATAATAGGTTTTTACCCAAAACAGCTAAAGTGAAAAGGGCTTAGTGCTGTGCTGGACAGACTAATCGTGAGGACGTAACATACCTCTAGTTACATCTCTACAAACCAATCTTTTTTTTTCTCATAGGTTCAGATACATTAGCCTACTGTACATGCTGTCCTGCACCACTGCTAGAGTACTTTGGTGCATAACAACCCTGTCACCCATAAGGTTGCTTATCAGCAGTTCCTGCATTTAGCTCTGAAGCATTACTTCAAACTAGCCTAGGAGTTTGAACAGTTACTGTTCAAGGAAACAATTATTCTTGTACATGCCTTCAGCGCTATTCAGGCGTTTATTTTTTTTCTAAACTCTTCTACTGTTAACATGGAAATAAGCAGAGTTTCAACTGTGCTATCATAGAAGATTGTGAGAAAAGAGAACGAAGGCAGCTAGGTGGTGATTTTGTTTGTGAAGGGAAAAACCTGTTGCAAAACTGTCATGAACATTTACCAGCCCAGCTGCAAAGTCTCTTCATTTGGCTTTTAACCTCATCACTGGTACTAATGAAAACATTAAAGCTATTTTTGTCACCTGTCAAAAATCTGACTCACCTGGACTAGCGAGCAAGCTGACAGTCACATATATTTTGACCCCCAATTGTCCTCAGACATCTGCTGGAATACAGCCTGTCTTGCTGGTAGAGTGAACGGGGGCAATATATTGCTGCTAAAGAAACCTTATGTTATTAAAGCCAAGCATTTACAACAAAGCAGCAGAGATACTAAAGGGTCCTTTTCATTCTGTTCCTACATGCTAAATAATATAACTTGGATTATTGTACAGACGGAACACACACACACACACACACACACACACACACACACACACACACATTGTGTCATGTTTCTCTTACTTAAATAGGCAATGACAACCTTAAAATCAATTTCTTTGTTACTAACAGTAGCTTTGAAGCTAAGTGAAACTTCCTTTGAGATTAATTTTTCCTCATATATAAAAGCTGTTTGGGGTTTATTTATGTGTAAAGCTGGGTAACTGGAGGCCATTCTTTGTTGACATTTCTGTTCCACTTCCTGTTACTGTGCCTCATTCCCCACACTCCCATCTCATCCACTCTTGAAAGGGATAGTATCTAATGTCATAGAACTGCTGCTGTGCCTGGCTTCAGTTGTGAAGGGTAACAAATATATTATGCACTCTAGTTATGTCATGTTGTTAACTGAATCATGGCACTGACAATAAAAATCATAGTCAAGGTTGGTAGGTTTCTCAATTGTTTTAGACTCTGCTCTAATTATGCCTACACATGGTCTGCTATTCAGCAATTGCTTCCAATCAACCCCTAAATACCAAAGCTCAGTTATACACCTTCACTGGACCTATGTACTCCACTAACTAACCCTGTATCACTTCCTCTCCTTCCATGTTCTGATCCTAGATCTTCCGAATCCAAAGTCTCATTTCCCTGCAACTCAGAGGCAGTTTTAAAATACCATCAAACTTGCCTTGTGACAGCATTGCAAAATTCAAGCTAGGTGATAACCCTCAAGTACGGAGTCTCTTCAGGGGGAAGTGCAAGGAGGTGAGAATTCACCTGCCAAGAAGTAGTGCCAGCTATTGTGGCAGTATTCATAAGGCATAGTATGGCAACAGGATGCAAGCAGTACCAAGTGGTCATGCACTAATTTCATCTTGTTTCACATCTTGCCAATGATGTGGACAAAGCCAAAATAGGAGGCTGAGCTTCATACTGGTAGGAGTTCTGCTCTGAATACAGGATTTTATCAATTCGGGCCATAATAAGGGAGTGATTGTGGATCACGGATGGCAGGGCAGCACAGGCCCAATGCTAGCCCATATCCATCTTCTACCTCTTTCCTTGCAGAAATATCTAGGTTAGATCAGAGGGACTCCATGAGGAATTTTTTCCCAAAGTAATTCTGCTGCTGCTACTCCAACCAAAGTGCTGGTGCAGGCTTAGCATGAAACAGGCCAGGTATTCTGGGTTTCCTTAATGCTCTTTCTTGTTTTGGGTCCCAAGAAGATTGTAAGAGCAAGGCTGTCCTGTTAGATTCTGTCTAGGGTCAGTTATACTCAGTATTTGCCATCTGTCCTTAGTTTCATAAGAATGGCCATTCTGGTCCATCTAGTCCAGTATCCTGTCTTCCAACAGTGGCTGGTGCCAGCTGTTTCAGAGGGAATGAACAGAACAGAGCAGAGCAATTATTGAGTGATCCATCCCCTGTTGTCCAGTCCCAGCTTCTCACAGTCAGAGAGTTAGGGACATCAACAGCATGAGGTTGTGTCCCTGACCATGTTGGCTACTAGCCATCAAGGGACCTATCCTCCGTAAACTTATCTAATTCTTTTTTTGAACCCAGTTATAGTTTTGGCCTTCATAACGTCCCCTGACAACGAATTACACAAGTTAACTGTCTGTTGTGTAAGGAGGACTTCCTTATGTTTGTTTTAAACCTGCTGCTTATTAATTTCACATGGTGACCCCTGGTTCTTGTGGTAGGTGAAGGGGTAAATAACACTTCTCTATTCACTTTCTACACACCATTCATGATTTTATAGTCCCCCATCTCCTTTTCTTTTAGTTGGCTCTTTTCTAAGCTGAACAGTCACAGTCTTTGTAATCTTTCGTAATATGGAAGCTGTTCTGTATCCTTGACTATTTTTGGTATGGTTTTCTGTACCTTTTCCAATTCTAATATTTCTTTATTGAGATGGGGTCACCCGAACTGCACGCAGTATTCAAGGTGTTGGCATACCATGGGTTTATATAGTGGCATTATGATATTTTCTGTCATATTATCTATCCCTTTTGCAATTGGTTCCTAATTTGAAATTGTCGAGCTGCTAACTATGCTACGTAACCTATCGCTGAAATCAGTCTCTGTACCAGGTGACTGGAGGAGAGCTAATGTGATGTCCATGGGCCCCTAGGATGCCTAGGCCTCCTCGGCATTACAGTACACAAATAGTTACTAATAATGGGGATTTCTATTCAAGGGTACAAATCCTGCCCAGTGAGTTCAGGCAGTTGCCCAGTATGGATCATTTAAAGTTACACCTTCACCATTAAACAAACATGGCCTTTTGGTCACTGATCCTTTCACACACCTATTTCCTAGCCCCTGCCTAGCATTGCAATTCAGCTGCCACCAAACCCATTGAGTGTGACCTGACATCCTGATGGAGACATGTGGTTCCTGCCTTCTGGAACTACCGGTGTAACTTTCTCCTTGATTAGGATGTTCACATCATGCAACTAACCAACAACAAAAAGAAAATGGGAAGAAAGAAAAATGCAGAAGATAAAGAAATGTTCTGACTAAAAATAGTTAAAATCAAGCTGGCACCATTTCAATATGTTTTCTACTCTCCCTCCCCCACCCTTTCCCTTTATCTGCAATTTGCTGTCAAGTCTTCATACCAAATGAGGGCTTCAGTGTGAAGTTGTAAAGCCGACATGTTAGAAAATACTTACGGCCTAATGTCTGGGGAAAATAAAGCGAGAGGCTCCTTTTACAAGTCAATGTGAGAAGTGTAGGCCTGGGAATGTGGTGAATTTGCAGTCAATAACCCTTTGCCTCTTGTTACATTCAGCATCATTACATAGAATGAAGAAGCTGTCATGAGCAAAACAGATTGCTTTCAAAATTGCCCTTGATTTAAATAATCCAAATTAACTGATCTGACAGATGGGGGAAACAGTCTTCTTGTTAACACACAGATACTGTGTCTTACTCTACAAGAACCCTCCTTTCCCAGATCACTGAAGAGCTTTCATTTACAGTATTTATGTTTGGAGCATTTTAGAATAGTCTTAGCCCTGTGCTAAGGGTTTATCATACAGGGACTGGTCAGACAATCTTTACTTATACAAGTAATTCTTACTTACACAAGCAGTCCCAGTGAAGTCAACTGGACTTCTTGCATAAGCAAGGATTACTTTAGTCTTTGTAGGATCCCTAACCAGGAAGAGAAAAAAAGTATGACAGATTTTGAAGTTGCGAACAAAAAGGATTTGGCTTCTCCTCCAACAGAAGCTGGAATGCAGCCAAAAAGACCAAAATCTCATACTAGGACTCCTGATTAAACAGCCAGTGCCTATTTCACAGGCTGCAATAACAAACAGCCATTAGATCTGTGCTCAGGAAAAGAAAATTCACTGCCTGGCCTCCAGGCTTCACTTGCATTTCCAGCTTTATCACCGTTACACAGGATGATCAGAGTCGGGAGAGCAGGCAATACGGGTTATTAAATGATAATTTAATCCTATCCTTTAAATCTGTGAAAAGAGAATAAAAGAGAAAGAATTTCCCTGTGTTTTAAAGCTGGCCCAGCTTACTTTTCCTGGTCTGCATTTGGGAAAGCTGCCAGCAGTAAAATGGAATTGCTGAGCCTAAATTTCACTCTGCATCCAGCCAATTATTCCTTCCTCACAACCCCTGGTCTCCTAAGTGGTGCAGCGCAATAGACATTTCCAATCAATCTTTATTTATCAGGGTCCCATTACACTTCCAAAGAAATATCACATGGATGTGTTCATTGCTCTTTTCCTTTTTGTAGCTTCCTCCAGGCTGCCCTGCCCAGTCTTCAGTCATCAGAGTTATTTTGGAATTGCTTTCAAGGCCTGTATTTTTCCATTGACTTCAATAGGCTTTGGATCAGGTTCTCAGAGCATGTCTACACTGCAATAAAACACCCACAGCTGGCTGGTGTCAGCTGACTAGGGCTTGTGGGGCTATTAATTTGCAGCACAGACATTCGGGCTTGGGCTGGAGGCTGGGCTCTGAGACTCTTCCCCACTCATGGAATCTTTACACCCAGCACACAACCCTGTGTGGTAAGGCATGGCTGCCAGTGAGGTGTCACAAGCCCTTACAGAGGAGGTTGGGCCCAATGGAGCACGCAACGTTAGTAGCATAGATGGAGGAGGTCTAGCTAGGTCCAGGTGGAGGATGCACATCCAACTTGGCCCAGATGGTCTGCTGCAGTTGTTAGGATTGCTGCCTATGTTTGTTCAGACTCTCTTACACCATTGTCTATTGAAGATGAATCTCTTTATAATCAATGGCTATTTAATGACTTATTCCATGCCACCACTGTTCAGTATAGCTAGATTACTTGCAGACTTGGGCCATTTAATTTTGCATTACTGTACAATAATAACACACACTATTTCTACTCTGCCACAAACAGCATTTCGTCTGCACCAGCAATACTGTGTGTTGCAGGAGTTCAAAAGGATAGTAGTCTGTTGAGTTTTTGAAAGACAGAGAATCAGACGTGGAGCTAGAGCAGGTTTTGTTGAACAGTTACACATACTACAGCAGGTGTTTTGGCACTAATTACCTCCTGTGACTGTCCCAGGCTGGATAGGCATTCTACAGCAAAGTTTATTTGCTTTAGCCAGGCAACATGGTTTAACAATTAAAAACACAAGACCACAAGCCACTACTCCTGGATTTTATTCCTGCCTGTGGGATGGACTTGTTGTTGGACCTTGTGAAAGTCACTTACCTTCTGAGTCTCAGCATCCAGCAGCTATTAAAGGACACTGCAATAACTCACAGTGTGAGGCTTAATTTATTTAGAATGTGCTGAATGTGCTGCAGAAAAGTATTCTAAAATATAAGTTTCATAAAATAGAGAGCACTTCCTCAGATACATACGTAAAATAACTCTAACTACTCATATATCCAAAAGCTAATGGCAGCCTTAGGAGAATGATCCTATCACAGGCTGTGCAAAATCCAAGCTCTCTTTGGTCCCATTGATCTGGTGTGTCTCCCTCCTACCCACACAGATCCAAAGGGACTTTTCCCAGATGCTGAAGGCGGTGGCCAAATGTGAACCTCAAATACAGCAGCTGGTTTCGGACTTCTAATGAATGGGAGGATTTTGCATTGTAGGGCTTTTGAATTCCTGTGGTACGGATAATTTATTACTCAGTCACAGAATGATATAACTCTGTAAGGGCAGCATGTCAGAGTATCAAGACGCTGCTTTAGTATATCCTCACTTGAATGTATGAATAGTCCAGGAATAATCTGCTATTGTAGGTCCTCCCCAGTCGTGAAGCTCTGTGATGAGAGAGGGTGGGCTGTGAGGAATAACTGCACTCACTTATATTATTTGTAGTAACAACGTACCGTATAGACAAATGCACTCAGGAGCAAAAGGGGGACATTTCTGTGAACAATTACTTATATTTAAGAATTGCCTCTAATGCTCCTTCTTTGAAATGGTTTCCTGTACTGGGCATGTACTTACTCAAAATGAGGGGCTCTGTTAGGCTGACCCAGCCCCACTGCACTTCCTTTTCCCACTCCTCTGCCCCCAAAAGTGAGCTATTTGCATGAAGAAACCCGGGAAAATGACCCCCGGCAACCACTCCTCTTCCCAGCCTTTCCAAACCAGGGGATTTGTTTGTGCCCACCTGCAGTATGCATTATATCATTTGCAAACTATGCCAAATCCTGGCAGTTAGTCTTGGTCATCACTAAAAACAGAATCACAAGAACAGGCCAGCAGCATTTCCGTGGACGTCCAGTATGTCAGGGGCTGGCTACTGCCTCACTCTCTGTTCTAGACTTTTCACTTTCAAATCCCTCACTGTGTGCTTGCCAGAGCAGCTCTGCCATGACAGCAATGGTTCCCTCTTGTAAGAAATTATCTCATCTCCACTTGCCATAAAAGAGGACAGAGCTAAACAAAGATTCAGATATGAAACTGAAGAAATGTTGTATACATTTGTTTGTGAAGGAAGCCATCCAACTCCAACAGCACAGCAACAAGAAGTTACATTGATACAGAACATTTCCTCTCAAAGTCCCTTACGATCATTCTGCTCACAGGAATCACTTTATTCATGACCACACTACAGCAGCTGTCTAGCAGAGCACCACTGCACAGCAGGTTAAGACAAGAAGTGAGGGGAATACTGTATTCACTTGAATTACCAAGAACTTAAGGAGACATAGTGAGGGATCATATCCTTTATTGGACCAATCTGCTGGGGAGAGAAACAAGCTTTCGAGACACACAGGGTATGTCTACACAGCAACTAGACAGCAACTCGGGCTGCCGGGCTGTTTTATTGCTGTGTAGACACTTAGGCTCGGGCTGGAGCACAGGTTCTAGGACCCTGTGAGGTGGGAAGGTCCCAGTGCTTGGGCTTCAGCTTGAGCCTGGAATTCTACACAGCAAAAAAACAGTCCTGCAGCCCAAGCCCTGGGAGTGTGAGTCAGCTGGCATGGACCAGCTGTGGGTTTTTCTTTGCTGTGTAGACATACCCACAGAGCGATATTTCCTCACCTGCTTTGTCTCTCTAATATCTTGGGACCAACTACACTGCACCCAAGGAATTGAAAGAGGCACAATATGATTTCCTAAGCTGTAATTTGGCCAGGACATGTGGCATTACACCTCTACTCCAGCAACAAGTGCCAGGCAATCTTCAGCAATCACATTCACAGCAGTAAGGACCTTGGTTTTGCATCTTATCCTACTAATGTAATAAAACACTGCACAGATTGGGCGAGACTTAGAGAAATGAAATCTCTGTCCTCCTACAGCTGCATCCCCGTCCACAAGCATAATATAACAGAACAACGACCCCCACATAACGGAAGTGGCCCCAGGAGCAAGCAGTTTTCCTCCTTCCTGCTCCCCACTGCCCTGAGCCACAGTTAAGTGAAGGCTAAAGATGGCTTATTATAGAACTCCCAAGCTGCTAATGCCTCTGCCAGGCAGTCTCATTCTGGCCTTTTTGCCTCATTGTCCTGGGAGTTGGGCGGGGACTGGGTGGTTTGGGCTTTGTTCCAAGCCCAGAGTTTTGGTGCCTGCACTAGCCTGGGCTCCTGCCATTGGTTTGGCTGTTTGATTTGCAGAAGAGAAATGCAGCTGAACACTTGGCTAGCTTGCTTCTACACTTCATAGCATGGGCATATGTAAATCTGATTCCTCTTTGCCCGAGAGAATCCCTGGCACCCAGCGCACTAACAAGCTGCATCAAGACCCAAGAATTCTGTAATCCAAGAGCAAACATGCACGTGGTTGTATGTATATTTTAATGATAAACTCCGTTTGGGAGATGTGATAGGTGTGTTTGCATCAGGATCATCTAAAAGAGAAGAGGGTGGGCATTGGTTAGGCCACGGGAATACTTTCCCAACAACCCCGATTTAACCCTCTTCTGCTCATTCCTCAAACTGTTGCAGTTTCTTTTGAAAGATCAAGAGCCTGTCTTCATGTTCCTGCTGAGCTCCCGCAGTCCGTGTTGCTCGGGGCCCAGCACTCCCTGATTCTCAGCCAGGTCTTTCAAGAGAGGATTGGAAACCTTCATGTTTCCCCCATTACTGTGGTATCATTTCTTCCACCATTTTGCTGCTCTCTCCCTGTTTCAGTGATGCTTGTGTCTGAGGACATGTTGCTGCTGGTGCTGTTCTGCTTCTTATCAGTGCTAGGAGAATATTTCTTCTGATCTGGGACTGATTGTCGTCCCAAATCCTTTTAGTTTCACAATCACCATCCATTTTTCCTCCCCTCTCGTCTCTGATGTTAGTGCTATATAGGGAGCAGACACTTAGTGACTGTCACTGGTGCAGTGCAACTGCCAATCTTCGCAGTCCCCGCACTTCTCATTGCACCTCAGAAGAGTGAGGGCTCTCAACGCAACACAGCAGATGTCAGCTTTGGAGCAGTTTCAGTAGCAAGGACTTCAGATCTAGGACACTCAGGGCCACACTGGCAATGTGCCAGGAGTCCAAGGGCCCCATCTTATATGCATATCTATTTACATACTTTTAAAAACACAAACATATGCACACACCCCACATCTGCTGAGACTCAAACAATGCCTCTAGAGAGAAAGAAAAATGGCTTGTTTGGAGCTCACTGGCAATTGAAATCCCCTGCAGCTGCTCAGTGTTTGACCTGAGTTCCCACCATGGCGATGGGTTGAAGGCAAACACAGGCAAGCAAAGGGGGAAGGTGGGTGCATGAGGTTTTTGCGGATACAGACTAACATGGCTGCTACTCTGAAGTCTGGTCTCTGCGTCCCTCTTTAAGTGCTTTCTCCATTGTCCAAGGAAGGGGGATTGGGTGTCAGCTGTTGGGTTCCTCAGGCAGTCAACAAGCCCAGACAAGGTTGCTCCCAAAATGACAAGTCTGAGTTTGAAATGAATTTTCAAAGATAAAGATATGTCAGTAAAGTGAAAGAAATCTCTCCCCGCACCTCCACCCTACACCCTCCTCCCTGGTGCTCTGCATCTGAGGCAGAATTCATGTTAATGAGATTCTCCTAGTGGGCTGAGCTGCTTGCCATGGTATTTCTTCCCACTGGGAGCTCAGGTAAAACCCAGCTCCACTGAACAAACTGGCTACAGTTGTGGGAGAAGAAAAAAAAAGCAAAGAAACAAAGTGTTCTCAGCCTGATTAAATCACATACGTTTCTGACTAGCCATTTTGCCAATAAAACAAAGGCTGCTTTGAAATGGATGCCTGGCCTGGCCGTCTGCCAAGGCATAACAGAAGACAAAGGAGCAGAATACAAATGCAGAGCTAGGAAATGGCAAGCAAAGCATGATGCCTCTGCAGAAGGAAATGCACGTTGCCATGGAGACTAAGAAGGCCAAACCAGAGAGAAAGGAAAGCTACACTCAGGTCGGACTCAAACCCAGAAAAGCCAAGAAATGCAGGCCTCAGGCCTGAGCACTGTGCGATCTGTCCCAGAGTTCAGCCATGTTCTCCACAGTGCTGATGTGCCAGTGGAGATGGGGGACCAAACCTCATCTCTCCTGCTGGCAGTGCAGGATGGTGCCTCAGCCTGGGCATGGACAGTCCTGGCCTTGCGCGGCTGGAGACAAACATAGTTCTTTGAAAATGTCTGTGTTCGTGGTTTTAGCAGAAATATGAAGATAAGTTTCCTCAGAGCACAGAATATGAGGCACCAGAGTGGCACACTGCTCCCTTTTGTAATGCAAAGGCATGGGTGAGATAGTGCAGTGGCACAATGAAACCCAGCAATGATGGTCGAATGAATCCTTGAGAAAGTAGTGACATCTGCCAACATCCTGCATGCTTCAGGACAGGACAAGTCAGGAGACAACCCTAGGGACACTAAAAGGTGGTGGTGACATGGCAGCAGATACAGGCCATCTCCCAATGCTCCTACTATCTGATCTCATTGCAGCTTTTGATACAGCCAGGCCCATACTGCTGCTGATCCACGTGCATGAAATAGTGGAAATGCAGGTGGATATAGAACAACAGTGGCTCAGTGAGGGTGTGGTGGAGGGTAACTGCTCCTGTTCTCCAAAAGCCCTCATCTGTAGAGTCCCACTGGTCTATCCTGTCCATACCAGGGCCGGCTTTAGGAAGTGCGGGGCCCAATTCGAACATTTTTGGTGGGGCCCTGGCAGAGATGACTAAAAAAAAAAAAGTGTAAAAAAAAA
>NC_133777.1:1417290-1426746 GCF_003597395.2 Chelonoidis abingdonii
TTGCCTGGCTCTGGCCGAGGCTCCAGGCGGGTGAGCGGAGCGGGGCTGCGGGGCTTGCCGCGCTCCGGCCGGGGCTCCAGCTGGGAGAGCCGGGCTGTGGGGCAGCCGTGCTCCCGCGGCGCTTTGGTCAGGGGAGTGGGGCCATGGAAGACCCCGGAGCAGACTGCAGCCCCGGTAAGAAAAAAAAATTAAAAGGCGCTTAAGGCGCGGGGCCCTCTTAGGCGCGGGGCCTGATTCTGGGGAATCGGCTGAATCGGCCTAAAGCCGGCCCTGGTCCACACTCCTCTTCAATAGCTATAGAAGACCACTCTGGGAGGTGTTTCCAATACTATAGGCACTTGCTGCAATGAGCCAATGACACCCACTTGTGCAACTCGTTTCTCACAGACACAACTAACACCATCACTAGCATGACACAATGCTTAGAGGACATCAGCACCTGAATAGAAAGCAGCTGGCTCAAACTAGATCTAAACAAGGCCAAAGACGCTAGCTGGAAGAGGGGATGCTTCCAAGAAGCAGCCCTTCCATACAGCCCTTCCAATTCTCCAAAGTGATGCAAAGCCTAAGAATTGTGCTCCATTGTCACTAAGCCTAGATGACCTGGCAGTGAAAAAAACCCTTCTTCTATCTGCAGATTGCGAGGAAACTTCACCACCCTAACAACTCCTGGTCCATGCACTCGTCACTTCTCGACTTGATTCCTGTAACTCACTGTATCTAGGGAGGAACGTGGAAAGAATGGAGAAGTTCCTGGTCAAAAAGACTAAGGCAACCCGGTTTCTCGTTAGGAAAACCATTGTGAGCACATCATATCTGGGCTCCAGTCCCTCCACTGGCTCCCAGTCCTAGGCCCTGTCCTGATCTTCAAAACCATCAATGGGTTGGGACTCAGATACATCAGCAACTGTCTCTCCACCCATGACCTACCAAGACAGCTGTGCTCCCCTGGGATGCTGCAGCTGATCTAGCCCAGGATGAAGTGTGAGGAAGCTAGATATAAAGCATTTTCAGTTGGGGGGAGGGAGAGGTTGGCCAGGGGACAGTTTTCCAAGGAGATTAGACTAATCCAGGGCATGCTACAAGACTTTCCTGTCTGATAAAGCTTTCCCACTATAACTGCGAGGTATATTATATTATGGTCTCTGGTCATGACTGGGCTCCATTGTACTAGGCACAGTACACACACACACACACACGGTCCCTGCCCCAAAGGAGCTTCCTACACCATCGTACAAGTAATACAAGAAGGGTACTAGGGAGGCAGACAATCAAATTTATGTAATTAAAAAAAAGTATATGCACATTAGCTATTCATTTGAGCTGCATATTATATAAGTATTAAACAATTTCAGTCCATGCTTCTGAAACAGTGGGTTTTACCCAGGAAAGCTTATGTCCAAATAAATCTGTTAGCCTTTAAGGTGCCCCTGGACTCTGCATTGTGTTTGTGGGGACAGACTAAACCGGTTATCCCCTGATATTTGATTATATAAGTATTGGCTCTTCCCAGCTGCCCCACAAATGCACTGGTTACACTTTGGCTGCTTACTTGCGGGCATCCTGGCAGATGATGAAGTGGGCAGTGTCTTTATGGATTAACGGAGGGAGGACGTTCCAAGAAGGGGTAGTGTGATGCAGATGTTTTCTTTATATCCCCCACAGGCCTTCCTTAGACCAGGTGAAGGAGAAGTTCAGAAGACTCCATGAATTCCTCTGGAGGTCTTTCCTGGCAGATATAATTTAGCTGGAAATCGTTTAGATACTACAGTGACAGATAGATAACTGACATAATCTGAAATTAAAGTAATCTAGATGGACACTGGCAGACTGTTTCCCACAAATTACACTCCCTGTCAAAATTAAATTATCTCCTGCATACTCCAGGTTTTGTCAGTGCCAGACTCATTCATTAAGGAAAATTTTACGCTTGTTTAAGTCAATCCGTGACTTAGTGGAATTTAACAGGGGTCTATGTGGAGACGTACAGCTTAGACAGCTACTGAGATACCAGCCTAGTTAAAAAAGATGACAAGGGCAGTGGATCTCACCCTTCAGGGCACAACCTGAAAACCCAAGGGGGTCAGGAAGGAATTAGCTTTCCCTTGTTTGGTCACTACAAAGGGTGAGTGTATGTGCAAGGAGCTGCTTTAATGCATTAGCTCCAGGCGCCTGCTGGACTGTTCTGGACAACTGTTCAGTGTGAATTGTTTATTCAGCAAATTCAGCCTCTTTCTGCTCTCAAATTATCTGCACAAAGACTTTGTATTTGTGATTAAAATTATTCAGTGAATGGTTTATTCCAACACATTTGAGTCTATGGGTGGCTCATAAATGATGTGCAGTGAGGAAGGACTTTGAGTATTTATTCTCTGTGCTGTGGGACCTAAAATACATAGTATGTGTTTGTGTCCTGCCTGGATGACTCCCAGATCTAGGACCTGGTGGTTTCTCCACCCAGCTGAAGCTTAGGCTGAAGGGTCAACTATATGAGGACAAACACCCAGCTCTATATGTCCTTCATGGTGACTGAAAATACTACCATCTCCAGGCTGCTTTTTGGCAGCCTTTCTGAGATCAGCACCTGGATGAAGAGCAACTGGCTGACACCGAATCCAGGTAAGACTGAAATCATGCTCGTGGGAAGGGAGAAGTGCCTTGAAGATCTCTCCTCCATTAATCATCCCTTTGTAGCCAGTGATTTGAGTTTATTGTGTGACGTTTTGATTAACCAGCATGTTATGTCATATATAATTATTGTATCCTAAACAGAGTAGAGGTGTAGGATTACAGATGTATAAGACTGATCAGTAGTCAGAAGGGATAAGTATGCATTAGGTATCTAAGAAGGGTTGAAATGCAAGGCCTACAGGCTGAGGCCTGTAAGATATTAGCTTAGCCAGACTAGCCCATAAGCTTAAAAGATGCTTAACATAAGTAAGTGACCAAAGAATGACCCTATGCCACAAGATTACAGGAAAAAATTTACCAATGGGTGATACTGCAAAAAAATTAACAGCAACAGTAATTTTTTGCTTATAAAATACTCGGTAGTCACATTTTTCTAACACATGTCCTACTTGCAGGGTGCACTATGTGTCTAAATGCTAATAAGTTATAGTCAAAATCACTTTATTTAAAAAAAAGAAAGAAAGAAAGAGTGCCCAAATTAGGAAAATTGAGTTCCCTATGGGAAATCTCTAGTAGAAACCATCCCTCTACCAATGATCAATTGGCCAGGCAGCCATCAGACTTTAAGAATATCATTAAGGATGTAAGTATGACTATATTTGTAACTTGTGCATAGGTCTTTAATGAATTTCTATACGCATGGGTAATTAAAACTTTAACTGTAACTTTAATAAAACTTATAAAACAGACTAGATCTTGTACTTGTGAAATGTCTGTGTGGTCACTACCCTTGGCCTTTATGTGCTCCTAGAGACTCTAAATCTGAAGCAAGTAGCAGAGGTGACTTTCACTCCGCTGGAGGTTGAAACTGTAGCCACCAAAGCCGAACCCACGATGTTGTAATACAACATTACTAAATTCACTTTACATAAAATAGAAGGCTACACCTTCCATCAAAGGCATCTGCAGTCAAACTGTGCAGTCAGCCCATCTCTCCCCCGCATAACCCTGGCTACCCAGGATAGCTGTGTGCCAGCTACTGAGGGGAGACTCGCGACTGACAGAACTTGCTTAGAAGCCAGACCATGATTATGGAACTTACGCCTGTAAAGAAATAAGAATGAACACTACCCCTCTGCTGCAGTCAAACACCCACCTTTTTTCTCTTCCCCACAACAGCCTCTTCCTTCTCACAGGTTCATTCACTTGAAATAAATTAAAAGCACCCCCACTCTGCTCCTCTTGTCAGGCCAGGAAGAGAGACAACGCTGACATTTTTTAAGCGATGGGAGGCACTCAAGTACTACAGTGATGAAGGCCATATAAATAGCTAGAAAGATAGATTAGACAGAACAGGGCAGAGCACATTGTCAGCACACAACAAATAATAAATTAAGAACCAGAATCTCTAGGCAGGCACTTTTCTAATAAACAACATTTTGATCTATAGCTTTAACAGCTTCTCCCAAGCCACCATGCATTGGAATGAGGAAAATGAAACGCAGTAACCTGCCCTGTCAGCCCTTAGAAGGCTCATACAGGTATAAATGTAAATATGCAAATAGCAATAAAAAATTTACTGTGTATATAAGGAAGCCATTCCCCTATTGAAAATAACTTGGCAATTTCACTACTTAAAAAAATAACCAATTTTCTGTTTTTCATTTTAAACAACTAGCATCCCCTACCCCCAAAACACTTCCCTCTAAGAAAGCCGTTCTGGAGTTAGAAGGGCACAGAAACCACCCCAGCTCGGTGCACTGCATTCTCTCTTTATTTGTATGTGGAGCTTAAGAAACAACAACAACAAGCTCACCAGATTGTTTTTTCATGGGTTAAATATAACTAGCACCTACTGGCTGGCTGAGATTTCAGCCTAGAGTATATTTTCTAGTTGGGTTGAATAAACGTTACTCTTCAAAATGCTCTCAGACCCATCACAGTTTTCCTGGTGGTGGTGATATAATATAATTTGATTGCAACAACAGTCAGGCTGGAAAAGATTCTATCCCCACCAAATCAATTAGCAAACACCTTCCGCCTGCCATCTCAATGCGAGCCAAGAGCCTGTGATCGGTAGTCTCTGGGACTCATTTATTCTCATGTAGCAATCAAAACTTAATTTATCTTATTTTAATTAAAGATAAAATATTCAGCAGCCTCCAATTCCTCTCATTGCTTTGCAGGGGGAAAAAATACCACAGCGGAATGAAGCAACATGGTAGAAAGAAAAGCCTTTGAAATAAACGTGCTAGTTCTGTTGGCTTTTATTTAATATGTAGCCCTTTTCTTAAAAGAAATAATTATGTTTCAAAACCTCCCTTCCTTGTTCAGAGAGCTGCCTCTTTCTACATTAATGCTATTTGCATGCACCATCTCCTCCTATCCCTCAATAATTTAAAACTTCATTTTTTATTCACTCAGTTGTCAGATTCATTTACATATCATATATCTATATTTAAGACAAAGTTTGCATGCTTTTTGGGGGGAAAGCGGGGGACGGGAAATAGATTCCCCTTCTAATTTAACAGCATCTCAAGGTAAGGACTGGCTGTGTGATGAGAACATTACTTAGATTCAGCATCAGCAGTAACTAGCGCAAAACCATCTCTTGTTAGGAGCCAGAAGCGCTGACTTGGACTCCACAACTTCCTGAGGCTGGTCCTCTATTTTCACTTTCTATACAGGAGTACAGTTACAAATGCTTTTATTTCCTTTGTGCAGGGCAAGAGAAAGCCACCATTATCGCATCCTCTCACTCATAGGGGGAATGGGAGAACCTGTTTGATGAAGAACTGCCCAAGCTCAAATCAACCCCTTTCCTGTGTTTTGGAAACTCTGGCTTCATTTTTACCTGCCTGGTTCCAGCCAACGATGGAAACCAAACTGTGACTCTAGGAGAGAGGCCACTGCTTCAGGATTGCAGGGTTGGCCAGAAGCAAAAGGGCCTGAAATTTATGATTCTTATAAAACCCTGTACTTGTGATAACCTTGGGCCAACCATCCAGACACAAGAGTTTGGAACATCTTATGCTGGGATCTCTTGGCTCCTTTAGCACATACATTTGAAAGGCCCTAAGTGATCCACACCAAGCTGAAGTGAGTTCCGTTAGGTTTGGCCCAAGAGAAGCCCCATGGCTGATTTGCAGGTGGAATCATGCACAGACAACAAGCACAGACAGCTAAAGAACCAAATGTCCATTCTGCAGGATAGCTTATCTCCAACATAAAACAAGGACAGGAGATACTAATGATTACAATTCCCATGGCTGCAGGCCTCATGCAGGTGGCCTGCAGTCCACGGGGAGTTCTGCATCTGCACAATCTCGGTGGGGGACCAGACTGATGTGTATGTGGGGTGTGTGTGTGGCGGGGTGGGGGGTGGAAGGGTGCTTTGACTGTCCCTGGTATTGTCAGTTGCTAAGCATGCAAACACAAATGGCTCAACACTCAGTACCTAAACAGCTGACATCGTGGCATTTACTATCAAGAAAGATTCTGGCACATAACTGCTGGGGGGGGCCATGCCAGAGCCCAGGGCATCTGGATTACATCTGACATTTCTGTACAGGCACCTTCTCCAATGGGCAGTCTGCCAACCCCTGGAGGGACTGGTGAGGCCTTTAAGAACAAAGAGGAAAGCGAAAGAGAGAGTGCAGCGTACCAAGCCTGAGCAGCGAAATATGGATTGATCTATCACGGCATTAAAGTGTCGCCAAGCAGCGAGTCACGTCAGGCACACAATTAAGTGCAACATCCACTGAGACGGCTAGACATGAGGCCGCACCAGGGACATGACATTTGAGCCAAGCTAAGCTGCTGCTACAGTGTGAGGGGCAAAAAAGAGAAGGAGAGGATGGTGATCCAGACCACCTTGTGAGAGGTGAGGCGATAAGGGACCTTCACAACTTCAGCTGCTTTGGAAATTTAATTGACTCTCTGTGATTAAGTCAAGGGTCACTCCCCGGTGCACTGAGAAGCAACAACTGGCTACTGGAGTGATTGGATCCCACCCTTGGGGCCACGTGTGTGGTCATGTGCATTTGTCAAAAGGGCTGTAGATTTCCTGTTCTTAATCCTCTATGGCTCAGAATCATCACACAGACCTTATTGCCCAGCAGTGCTGCAATACAAGCACCCCCTAAATCTTCACCCTGTTCTGAGCCTTGGCCTTAGTTCAAGATGTGCCTGAGCAGCAGGTCAGACCCACCAAATTTCCCCGGGTTCCTAGCTGAAACCACACATTGGCTCAGGTTCCCGGAATGAGGAGTGACACCCAGGCAGGGCCAGCTCCAGGCACCAGCTAAGGAAGCAGGTGCTTGGGGCGGCAATACAAAGGGGCGGCACTCTATCCGCTACTGGGGCGGCACGTCTGGGTCTTTGGCGGTGGGTCCCCCAGTCTCTCTCTTTCTCTTTGAGCTGCTGCTGAAATGCCGCCGAAGAGGAAGAGAGGGAGTGAAGGACCTGCCCCCAAATGGCTGCCGAAGAATGGAACGGCGCGATTGACCTGCCGCCAAAGTGCTGCCAATCAGCTTTTTGGTTTATTCATTTATTTATTTTCGCTTCTTGGGGCAGCAGAAAACCTGGAGCTGGCCCTGCACCCAAGGGACCCAGCCCAACACTGGATAATGTGATCAGATAGTGGGTTGGCCAGTGAAGACCTGTGAGGACACCACTTGTTTATCCCTTTGCTTTTAGATTGTAAGCTCTGTGGGGCAGGAACTGTATGTTTGCATAGCAATTAACACTAGGGACCTGGGACCTGGCCGAGGCTGCTAGGTGCTCCTGCAACAGAAATATTAAATAATCATAGCAGTAATGAATCCCAAGCAAGGAACATTTCCTTTCCTTTGGGGTTTCCATATAAAACTTCTGCAGAGCCCGAGGGCTGAGCTCCCCTCCCTCACCTATCCTACCCTGTATTATGGGGAACAGGGATTTGCTGTATCTGGGCCCTGATTTCCTTCTGATTGTTTTTTCTTCCTGGCATATTTGCTGAGGTGGAAGAGAGAGGATCCTCCATGCTCCTCTTGTTTTGTCCTCTCTATAGCCAAGCGGAATGGATGTAGCTTCCTTGGGGACACTGTTATGTTAAAATTTGGCAAGCGCTTACAAACCCGAAACCTTTTGCTAATGGCCCCAGGGCTCTTGGTTCTAGTTTATTTTAAATTTCTGTGGAAAGGTTTTGTTTGTTTGTTTAGCAAATAAGCCTCCCCTTACAGTGTTTGGAGCACAGACACTTGGCACTGAGCCAGTCAGTGGAGCAACAAAAGTGAAACCAAACAGGTCACTTCTATGGGCCAAGCAGAGAAAAAACTAACACTAAACAAACACCATAAAGAATGGGAAATAAAGAAGCTTCTAAGAACATAAGAATGGCCATGTTGGGACAGGGCAATGGTCTCTAGCCCGTCATCCTGTCTTTGACAGTGGCCAATGCCAGGTGCGTCACAGGGAATGAACAGAACAGGGCAATTAGCGAGGGATCTATGCCTTGTTGTCCAGTCCCAGGTTCTGGCAGTCAGAGGTTTAGGGACACCTATAGCATGAGGTTGTGTCCCTGCCCAGCCTGGCTAATAGCCACGGATGGACCTATCCTCCAGGAACTTATCTGATCCTTTTTTGAACCCAGTTATAGTTTTGTCCTTCACAACATCCACTGGAGATGAGTTCCACAGGTTCACTGTGTGTTGTGCAGGGAAGTTGTTTGTTTTAAACCTGCTGCCTATAACTTTCATTGGATGACCCCTGGTTCTTGTGTTATGTCATCATTCACTTTCTCCACACCATTCATGACTTCATAGACCTCTCTCATAATCCTCCCATCATCTCTTTTCCAAGCTGCACTGTCCCAGGAATTTTAATCTCTTCTCGCAGCCAGGCTGCTTCATGCCCCTAATAATTTTGGTTGCTCTTCTCTGTACCTAAAAATCCTCTCTTAGTTTAATCATCTTAGGCATCATTTGTAACTCAAGGAAGGACAATGATTTTTAACCAGCCAATGTCCCCTTACATTTGCCCCAAACACTGAGGAGTCAATTGTATACTTGTGTAGTATCAGAGCAGCCTGAAGGATGAAAGGCAAGATTTTTTTTATAGTGATGACACATGTGGGGCGGAAAGGGACTTTATGGACCAGCCCAGTGATGAACCAGCTTAAAGCCACCTTCTGCCTGCATCTCTCTCTGGCCTTGTGCCAAACACAGCTCAGTCTGACCAGGGAATTTGTCCCTGTGCATCTTAAAAAGGGGCCTTAGCATGTCATGTTTACAGATGCTACACACTGTCTGATCTATCCCACAGCATGGAAAACTCTGCATGTTCTAAGAAGGCAGGCTTAAGAGCCACAGAAAATAAATACTATAAAAAGCAATTTGAGACAGAGGACATGAATCAGAATGGGAATGAATCAAAGGCTCAGTCACTGTGCAAGGGACTCAGATCCCCCTCCCTCCTTTTCGACATTGCTAGAAAAAACAGTGAAGCACTATCAGACAAATGAGCCCTCTGGACTCAATTTTTCAAGTTAATGAGCTCCCATTCCCGAGCTTCTTACACAGAGACTCCCAGCACCTACCCTTTGCCACTGCCTCTAATGAGCAGAACCACCATCATCTATCTCAATATCTGCACAAAAGATGGGTTCTTCTTCGAGTGATTGCTCATATCCATTCCAGGTAGGTGTGTGCGCGCCGCGTGCACGTTCGTCGGAGAAACTTTTACCCTAGCAACACTCAGCGGGTCGGCTGGGCGCCCCCTGGAGTGGCGCCACCATGGCGCCGCATAAATACCCCAGCCGACCCGGCCACCCTTCAGTTCCTTCTT
>NC_133777.1:1454086-1455790 GCF_003597395.2 Chelonoidis abingdonii
AAAAAAAAAAAAAAAAAAGGCACTCTTCTAAGGGCCCACCCAGGGAGCTAGCCAGGTATGATGACAGCAGTGCAATATCCTGGCACGGTTATGCTGGTCATTTCCCATGTAGACAAGTTCTGACATGACAGACCCCAAACTGGGCACTTGGGCTCGGCCCCTCCCTAACTTTCTTTGTAAAGAGATGGAATGGTCTAATGCCTGAGCAGGGGACTAGAGTCCGGGGTGTATTTCCAGCTCTGCAAATGACTCACTGAGAGCCCCTCTCTGCTTAGTTCCCCATCAGAAAGGGAGATGGGTTCTGCCCTGGCCCGCAACCACTGGGAGTGCAGGGGGTGCATCAAAGTGCAGTTCTACTCTGAAACACGAGTCTGTAAACATACCACCCAGGGCTGCTCCCCATGCACGCCACGAGTCCAAGCCATGCACTGTAATGATAACAAAGACGTCACGTGTTTGCTGCTCTTTGTCCCCCTCAGCCCCGCAGGGCCAACCCAGCTACGGGAGAAGGCACTGGCTTCTATTCCGGCTCACGCATAGTCAACAGGAGTGACAGACAAGTTCCAATCACAGGGCCAAATTCTGCCTTCAGCTCCCTCGCTGAAGGCAGTGCAGTTGGACGCCTGTAACAGAGGCCAGAACTTGGCCCACAAAAGTTACTTTTTAAAGGCAGAGTCAGAGTTGGCTGCAGCTACTGACACAATCCCCAGCATGTTCATTTGTTTGCATATTTATTTTCCGCATTTCTTTGACACTTGTCCCATAGTCATCAAGTGCTTATTCCACGCTTGGAGAACAGGCCTGACCAGTCTGCCTTAGGGGCAGTGGCCAGTACAGGCTACGTCAGAGGCATGGGCCAGTGCATGTAGCCTGTCTGCACAATGCTGAACAGGAGGGAAATTTCTGCCTGGCCCTTGCAGGTAATCATCCTACACCTGTAGCCATAAACATCCAATTCCTCTTAAACAGCCCTGAATTCAACATGGCCCTGGGCTTACCTAGATGCAACTGTTTCTAGTTGTCATAAAGTTACCCTGTCCCTTTAAAAATCCAGTTGCCCAGTACAAACCTTGGTAACCGAGGATCCATAGGCTGGCTAATGGCTGCAGCGATATTTCCTTCTTTGTTAGAAATGTGCTGCCCTTTCCTCTCCTAGGGCCCCCTGGTTCTCATGTTACGCGAGGAGAGACTGCATTGGTTACACTCCACTCTGGAAGCTGTTGCTACCCATTGTTATTACCAGCCAATATCTGCACCTGGCCCAGTGTCAGTGTCCAGAACTCAGGACTGCACAATAGGCAGATGCTCCAGCAGCAGTAGAACTACCATGACCCTAGGGCAGAAACCCCCCTGACCACCACAAGCACAGAGAGGGGAAACCGAAGCAGAACATTGCAGAGACAAACCCCCATGTGAGTGTGCTCTGGACTCTCACGCCTGGAATCATTTCCCATTGCACTTTGAATCAAGAATGTGGAATGTACTGCACTGCATGCATCTGGCCCGCAGAGATGGCAGCTTGTATTTTCTAGCTAGCCAAGCAGCCAGATGTTTTAGGGAGGGAGGAAACACCAACAGACGCTGCCAGTCTGTGCTGCAGATGTGCTGTGAACCAGCTGTATGGCTTACAACAACACAGGCTGAGAAGAGCAACATTTACCACAGCTGGACAATCTATTTGCCTTGTGTGTGTGTGTGTGTGTG
>NC_133777.1:1455890-1500332 GCF_003597395.2 Chelonoidis abingdonii
CGCCGTGGTGGCGCCACTCCAGGGGGCGCCCAGCCGACCCGCCGAGTGTTGCTAGGGTAAAAGTTTCTCCGACAGCTGTGCACGCGGCGCGCACACACCTACCTGGAATGGATATGAGCAACACATCTCGAAGAACAACAGTTACAAAGGTGAGTAATCTTGTTTTCCATCTGCATAGGAGAGGTGATGGAAACCCACTCCTGATTGCACAAGTTTTGCATTGTACCCTCAGCACAAACAGTGTTAGAAAAAGTCCTGCTCCCGTATTCCAGATGCAAGCACAGCTAGCACAGCTAGCAGAAAGGCTCTGGAACTCAGCTCGACAGTGCTACAGTCCTGACAGATTCCGAGATGAAGCAGGCATTGGCAGGGAGAGCAGACTCCAGAATCACTGGAGTTTGGGGCTTGGATCATGCAAATGTTTAGCATTTTGAGATTAAAGGCTAGCACTGTGGCCAACACAGAAGCCTCTTGAAACCGGTCACAACACCACGACACGCTGAGCAACACACACAGGCATCTGTACTCTCTTCTAACATGCCATAAGAAACCTGCAGCTTCCAGCTGGCATATTTCTCTAAAGTCGGTGCCATTTCAAAGAACATTAAACCTATGTTTTCTTTTGAGGTGAGACCTGGCAATTTCTTCAGTACATTTTGTTCTTGCCTCTCTCCAAAATTGGGTGGGATTATGTGTCGTTCAGCATCACCATTCAGCTCTGTCTTTGTATTCCCTTGTTTCAAAATAACCTCTTGCTTTATGAGGAAATTGCTTTTCTTGCCCCTAGGAACCTCGTTTCAGTCTCCATCAGGAAATTTCAAATGGACCTCAGTGTTTTATTAAAATTCTCCCTCATAATTACCCTTCTCAGGAACATGGGGAGAGTGATGGCTTCGGGTACAAGATCGTGCTGGAACATGCAAGTCACTCTCATATTATTATGCTTAAATTAACAGGGATATTTTTGTAAATTGAAGACTAATTTTCTCCCGGGAATAGATCATTAAATCACAGAATACTAATGAAAATTTACGGCATCTGGATGAGAACTGGGTGAGTGTTTGGGGGGGGGGGGGTTGCGACAGTAAAATAAAGCTACAATAGAAGGGAAAGGAGCAACAACTTTACATTCAAGAAACACCACAGCAGCCGGAAGTACCAAGCAAAGCCTGACAAAACCCACATCCTGGACAGCTCCAGTGATTCTTGGGGTGTGAGAGGAAAGGAACAAGGGAGGCCTCCATCAACTGAGAAAAGCAAGTGAGAGCAGAAGTTTGGAGCTATGTCTAGGAGAAAGTGACAGGAAAACCGCCATCATTTTGCCATCTTCTATTTGAAATCTGCCTGCCTGTCATCTCTTTCCACTGCAAGAGTTGTGTTATTATGGCTGCTGCCGCTGCTGCAGGTATAAGCTAGCGCTGATGGGAATGACATGGGAAGCATGCCAGCCAGGGAGAGCGAGATGGAGCTGGCGGATGTACTGCAGGAAAGGCTGGCACTGGGCCAGCGGCTAATTAGAACTCTGTGCAGCTGACAGTATGTCCCGCAGACCGGGGACAGCCTTGCCCATCACCATCGCTCTCCCTGCCTGCCCTGCTGCTGAGGCTCCATTGACCATCATCACCCTAGCAACGGCGACAGCTCAAGAGATGCGATGCAACATGTATTTATTAAAGAACAGCAGTTACGCTTGACGGAAGGTTTTTTCCAGTCAAACTCAATTTTTTGGAGCAATAAGGTTCAATAGATACAGGAGCGTGGAAGCGAGGAACTGTCTTTTTTGGGGGGGCACTTGGGAGCATAATGTCTGGGGGGCACAGAATGAGGAAATGCAGATTTCTTTATTGCTTTGATCATACATAATTTAAATATTCAAACTACTTTGGAATTCAGTGAATTATACATGAATTGCCCAGGCAGCATATTTTTTGTAACTCCTGAAAGGCATTAATCCCCTCCTCCTCCCCCACCTTCAAAACCTTGAGTAACCTTAAAAACATTTTTTTTCAAATCCAAATCAGCTGCATCCCAGAATCACCTTGAGAACAGAGTCCATGCCAGCTGATAATGCTGCGGAATTAATGAGGATTTGGTAAGCACGTTCCGCCACTGGCTTTGAGTTAATGCATCTTTTTGCATTGTTTAGAGTTACTTCAGCATATTTTAAGACTCTTCCATGCCTTATATACCTTATTTCAATGTAGGGAAATAACCACTGCATTAGCAAACCTGCAGAACAATGGGATGAGAGCATGGGAAACAGGCAGGGAGGGACCTCACGCAAAGGGAAAGAGCCAGATATTAAGAACACTGATGCTTTTGTTTAATCTGCCCAGAGTAGAGCAGAGCCCTGCAAGAGAGGGACCAGCAGGGTCTGTGAAATTGGCACATTCAAATACCCTATGGTGTCCCCTCCCTGCAGCGCATGCATAATTCCCATTAGCGTTAAAGGAATGGCATGAACAGAGACTGCACCAGTGTTTGTTGCAGTCTTCTGCACAGATATAGCACTGCCCATTCACTTCAGAGCTAGCCCAGAACCGACTGTCCTAATACATGATCCGCAGCCCTCCTGGCTTAGTTTTAAGGCATCTACAGTCTGATCTGAGGGCTTGTCTACATAGCAAAAATGAAAATGGTATAAGCAAAAAAAAAAAAAAAAAGGACACTCTTCTAAGGGCCCACCCAGGGAGCTAGCCAGGTATGATGACAGCAGTGCAATATCCTGGCACGGTTATGCTGGTCATTTCCCATGTAGACAAGTTCTGACATGACAGACCCCAAACTGGGCACTTGGGCTCGGCCCCTCCCTAACTTTCTTTGTAAAGAGATGGAATGGTCTAATGCCTGAGCAGGGGACTAGAGTCCGGGGTGTATTTCCAGCTCTGCAAATGACTCACTGAGAGCCCCTCTCTGCTTAGTTCCCCATCAGAAAGGGAGATGGGTTCTGCCCTGGCCCGCAACCACTGGGAGTGCAGGGGGTGCATCAAAGTGCAGTTCTACTCTGAAACACGAGTCTGTAAACATACCACCCAGGGCTGCTCCCCATGCACGCCACGAGTCCAAGCCATGCACTGTAATGATAACAAAGACGTCACGTGTTTGCTGCTCTTTGTCCCCCTCAGCCCCGCAGGGCCAACCCAGCTACGGGAGAAGGCACTGGCTTCTATTCCGGCTCACGCATAGTCAACAGGAGTGACAGACAAGTTCCAATCACAGGGCCAAATTCTGCCTTCAGCTCCCTCGCTGAAGGCAGTGCAGTTGGACGCCTGTAACAGAGGCCAGAACTTGGCCCACAAAAGTTACTTTTTAAAGGCAGAGTCAGAGTTGGCTGCAGCTACTGACACAATCCCCAGCATGTTCATTTGTTTGCATATTTATTTTCCGCATTTCTTTGACACTTGTCCCATAGTCATCAAGTGCTTATTCCACGCTTGGAGAACAGGCCTGACCAGTCTGCCTTAGGGGCAGTGGCCAGTACAGGCTACGTCAGAGGCATGGGCCAGTGCATGTAGCCTGTCTGCACAATGCTGAACAGGAGGGAAATTTCTGCCTGGCCCTTGCAGGTAATCATCCTACACCTGTAGCCATAAACATCCAATTCCTCTTAAACAGCCCTGAATTCAACATGGCCCTGGGCTTACCTAGATGCAACTGTTTCTAGTTGTCATAAAGTTACCCTGTCCCTTTAAAAATCCAGTTGCCCAGTACAAACCTTGGTAACCGAGGATCCATAGGCTGGCTAATGGCTGCAGCGATATTTCCTTCTTTGTTAGAAATGTGCTGCCCTTTCCTCTCCTAGGGCCCCCTGGTTCTCATGTTACGCGAGGAGAGACTGCATTGGTTACACTCCACTCTGGAAGCTGTTGCTACCCATTGTTATTACCAGCCAATATCTGCACCTGGCCCAGTGTCAGTGTCCAGAACTCAGGACTGCACAATAGGCAGATGCTCCAGCAGCAGTAGAACTACCATGACCCTAGGGCAGAAACCCCCCTGACCACCACAAGCACAGAGAGGGGAAACCGAAGCAGAACATTGCAGAGACAAACCCCCATGTGAGTGTGCTCTGGACTCTCACGCCTGGAATCATTTCCCATTGCACTTTGAATCAAGAATGTGGAATGTACTGCACTGCATGCATCTGGCCCGCAGAGATGGCAGCTTGTATTTTCTAGCTAGCCAAGCAGCCAGATGTTTTAGGGAGGGAGGAAACACCAACAGACGCTGCCAGTCTGTGCTGCAGATGTGCTGTGAACCAGCTGTATGGCTTACAACAACACAGGCTGAGAAGAGCAACATTTACCACAGCTGGACAATCTATTTGCCTTGTGTGTGTGTGTGTGTGTGTGGTGGGGGAGTGTGCAAGGGCCTGGCTGCATTCTCTAGGATTCCACTAGCACCAGTGAGCACAGAAGTAAAGCAACCATTCCTCCAGCTGAGGAGAGCAGGATGCTGCTCTGGAGTACTACCAACTAGAGAACCATGGGGGCCAGAGAAGCTCCTCTTTCCAGTATGGAGATGCAGGCATCCTGACAGTGCTGCCCAGAGGATTCAGGGGGCCTGGGACAAAGCAATTTTGGGGGCCCCTTCCATAAAAAAAGTTGCAATACTATAGAATACTATATTCTCATGAGGGCCCCTGCAGGGCCTGGGGCAAATTGCCCCACTTGCCCACCCTCGGGTGGCCCTGCATCCTACGGGCATTTGGTTTGGTGAAGCTGCACCAGGCCAGGCCAGAAAAAGATTTTATACACAGAAGCAGCCACATGGCTGAGATGGCCTTGAAGCCCAATGCTTTTCCCATGGATGCAAAGTCCTGAACATGCCCTCTTAGCTTTTGAGAATCCTGCCTAGAGTCTCACCTGGCTTGTCTAGCAGCTTCCTCAGAGAGCCAGATGTCCTGGGTTAGCTGGGACAATCCTGATTCTCCAGGAAACAGATCTTGGGACACCTGAAATGTTCCATCTTCATCAGCCAAAATATTGGGATTTTGTAACAATAAAATATTTGTCCAAGATGAGTTGCTCCACCAAGTGGAACTGGCTTTGTGTTTGCGAGGTGCTGATTGTCCCGTGGAAGGAGCGTCCGGTGTGATGAACAGCATTGGGGGAGAAAGGAAAAGTCACATGAGCACAGACACTATCTGAGTTGATCTTTTGCTCAAATGGAAGGGTAGCCACACTTGAACACTGTTTCATGAGGAACTCATTAAGACACTATGTCGCTGGGGAAAAACCCTCCATTCTGAGAAAGCATCTCTCTCACTGCTGTAACCATAAAAAAAATGTGGCCACAGAAGTGTCTTGGTTTTGATTCTGATGATACAGGCACAATATGCATGCAATCCCTGGACTCCTCCTCTGTGAAGGGAATTCTGTCTCTAGCTGACTGGGCAGCCCAAGGGATGCTCATAGCTCACTGCTCAGCTCAGCTCTAGGTTTGCGTCCCGATGGAGGCGTTTGCACACCTGGTCACTTGGCTCACCCTAGCTGCTCGTGCTTCTGGAGCAGAAATTCCTGCTGCTGCTGCTTCACAGCAGCTTCTTCACTCTTGGATTGTTCTGCTGAGCATGCAGACCACGGGTAAAAAAACCAACACGGGTTGGGTCAGCCCTTCTCGTTCACAACTCCTTGCTGCCCCAAGGCTACCTCTGCTCTGGGTTCTCCCCTTTCCTTTTCACAGTGCTTCAGTCTCATGGGAAGGCACAGAGGAGCTTGGCAAAAATCACCGTGCCAAGTTGGTGACTGAACTAAAACTGGACAGTGCGACACAATGTGTTCATTGCTATAATGGGGCACGAGAAGATGGCCCAGAGGGCTGTGCCTGGAATTCTCCCTTCTAAACAGCTACACTGTGAAGTTAGTGCTGGTGAAAAGTACCAGGACAGCAGCCTTGGAGGCTGAAGTCTACTGATCCACAAAACTGGTACAGTGTGGATAGCTGGACACTGCCCAGCACCCACGTGCATCACCCCTCCCAGGGATCAAAGGGGAGCTCAGCCTCCATGACCCATTAATGCCTTGGCCACTCTGTTGATATTGCTAATGAGGGGGCTAATTAGTGCCAGTTGTGATGCTGGGTTTTAGGCTCCGAGACACAACAGTGGATTTAGTCCAACAGCCATCAGCTGATAATGCCAGTGGTTGCTGCCCACCTGTTGAGCAGGCGGCTTGGAAGTGAAAAGCCCTATTCCCAATTCCCTGAGTCATTCAGTCCCTCCAACTGTTGGAATCAGCAAAACAGAGAGGCCAGTCCCATTCCAGAATCTCTCAGGAGTTGGCATTTGAAACTATTTCAGGGACGTGAGACCAATGGAGATCAGAGGAACATAAAAAGCTGATTGATTTACGAAGTGGAAAATAACCAGGCACCATCAAAAGCAAAAGACCCCTAGACTTTAGAGCCAGCAGCACCTGTCTGTGGACTTGTCCACAACAGATCTATTTTTATAAACATTAGCTAACCTCTTTTAAAACCCTAGTGTGGATCTTAACGTGCATTGGCTGCTCAAGGAGAGTTTTAGCAGGAGAACAGAAGCTGCAACATGACTAGCTAAAACCTGTGCAAATCCAGCTTGCAACCCTGTCCTACACTAGGCTTTAAAATGGGTTGATTAAAACATGTTAGCTAACAGCTCCTTTTATCCTAACGTGTGCCGAGGCATTCACAGTGTGGCCAGCACCACAGCTTCTTGGCAGCACACATGAACAAGAGCAGAGCCTGTGGGCCAGGAAGGCCCCTCCTCCTCCTCAAGATGCCATCGGGTTGTTTCCAAGGAGGGTATTTGCAAGTCCAAAAGCGCTCTATGGAGAGAGAAAGAAGGAGCCGGAGGGTACTTATATGCAGCAAAAAGACTCATGGCAGCAACTCCCAGGCTCTCACCACAGGGCTAAAATGGCAGTGCAGACGTTCAAGCTTGGGATGGAGCCCAGGTTCTGAAGCCTAGTGAGGGGGCATCTAGCCTCCCAGCATGAGCCCCATGAGCCCTGCGACGGTGGCAGACCCGGTGCCCGCTCTTGTCAAGGCTCTAGGCCTCAGCCAAGCACTGACAAATTCATTGCTGGAACCCAGTCTGTTTCATCCAGGTGTTAGACTGGCTCAGGCAGGTATTGGACTTATAACGATGTGTGTAGACTTTATGAAATGTTTGTTAGTAGCTAAATGAAGTACAAGGTACTTCAGTGTTTGCGCTAGAGCCGTAAAGTGTTTGTTCTGAACTATGGAACTCACCCAACAAGAAAAAATACTTTCCTGAGTGTCAAATGCCAAATCCCTAGAAAGGAATCCCCTCTTGCCCATCAGGAAGGGCTATCAAAATTAAATGGGCCATCATGGGGCATCACATACAAAGACTTTTCAAGGGTATGCAGGGGCAATTAGCAGAGGTGCCGTGCAAAAGGATTCGTCCTATCAGCTTGAGTTTCAGAAGAAGGAAATAAAGCTAGTGAACAAGAACATTTTCCCTCGCTCTTTGCTGTTCGGACTCTCACGGGGCTGGAGGTAGGAAACAGAAGCAGAGATCCCCTGGGTTAGCCCTAAAACACATTGAGAGCTGACAGATTACTGCCTTTTAAAACTACAGACTGTAACTCATTTGTTTATCTAAACTTGTGTATCTAAAAACTGCAGACTAACTCATTTGCTTGCTTTGACCTTGTAATAATGCTCTCATTTCTTTTCTTAGTTAACAGATCCTTCGCTAGTTGACTATAGGACTGGCTACAAGTGTAGCTTTTGGTGTGAGATCTGAGGTACAGACTGACCTGGTCTCTTGGGACTGGGAGCAACCTGAATCTTTTGTGATCTTTGATGTATAGCAACCAACTCCCACAAAGTCCAGCTTGCCTGGGTGGCAAGATAGACTGGAGTGCCCAAGGGGACAGTCTGTGACTCCATGGTAAGATGGTTATATTGCTTCAGGAGTTCACATTTGTTACTGGGTGGGAGAAATCTAATTATAGACCATACCACCAGCTTGGGGTCTCTGTTGTGATGCTGGAACCCCCGTTTATGAGCCACTGCAGACAGCATGACAAGGCTGAGGCAATTGACCAGGACCTTGAGACTCTTGCCATGTTTTGTTGTTGTTGTTTTATGCTGTGCCCTAAAACAAACCTGGGCTATCCAGCCACCCTGCTTCTTGCTCTCCTCAGTTAACTCACTCTTCATTATCCTTTCCTACCCTTTTTAATTTCTCTCTAAACTCAACCAGCTATTGCTTTTCAGACTGAAATAATTAATTGGAAAAAAATTGCCACTGTAGGAGAAAAGAGTGATTAAACCCATCCAGCGGACAATGGGGCAATCATCAGCCTAAGCATCTAATTACAGGGTTGGAGAGTATGGATGCGGGGATAATAACAGAGCCTTTTGTAAACTGTGTTGCCGGATGAGCTGAGAGGAGGGTCTGTGCTTGACTTTGTTCCTGGTTTCATGCATGATTCCCGGAGTGAGAAAATATACAAATGCAAGAATAACTGATCATTACAGAGTGAATACACATGAAGGGCTGCTGGAAAAACAAGAGCATCAGGCAGCACAAACACCTCTCCCATCCCAGCTCTTGGCTTGCTGGCTATACAGCACTCACTTAAGGCAAGCGCTCGAAGGATAGGCTTTCCCTTGAAAGAGACTTTGAGAGAAGAGGAGAGCACAGGAATACTGTGCATTTGGCCAACCTAACAATACAAGGTAAGAAAACTGGGCACTGATGGAACCCCTGAGTCTGGCCAGTTTTTCGAGCCAAACACTTTTCTGCTTGTTTAAGGGCTGCATTCCCCATGGACATTGCTAAAGCATCTGACCGCACACACTTCTCCGAACCCCTTGCTGAGTGTCATAGCAACAGGTTTCCTATCGCCCATGACATGAACGGGGCAGGACTTTGTTTCCTCAAGCCATCAGACACTGGCTAACACAGACGGTCCTGAACACACGATCCATAGCATGGGGGAAGAGGGAATAACATTCAAACCAATTCTGCCCTCCTGACCTGTCCACGTTTAACTATGCAGGATGGAACTGAAATCACAAAGGAGGAGTCACTTGTTACAGTTACTGAATTTGCTACTGCTTATTCTGGGAAGGAGCCTTCTCCGGGGTCTCATGGCCAATGTCCTAGGGATGGAGCTCAGTATTTCAATAATCAGAAGAGGAGTGGGCCATTTAGTACGGCAGTGACATGGCCAAAGGGACTGGGAACAGAGTAGAGTGGCCACCTCATCCAGCCCTTGCCAGCCTCTCTGGGGACTGGTTATTACTGGCCTCAGCAGAATGGGCCATGGGCACTGCACTCCTAACACATACACACCTGGCTTGCCATCCAGGATGCTCACTGCGTCTGGGTTGCAGCACAACTAGGGAGATGTTTGTAACGCTACTGCCTGCTCTGGATAAACAGGGAATTCAACCCTGTCAATGAAACATCCTTTTCCAGGGCGTTCAAAATACGATTTCAGATGGCTGGGAAGCAGTCAATGGAGTTGCAGAAATGAAGTGTCCTGCTCACTCCTAATGGGATGCCCAGTAGAGAGTGTGCACTGACCTATGCTCCCGTGGAGAAGGACACCACTATGCAGTAGCACGTACAGGTAGGTGGCGGTATGAGGGTCACTTCTCCTGGGGGAGACAAAAGTCTCTCCAACTCCAAAGCCCTGCTGCTGAAAGAGAAACACACACAGCTTTATTGTCTCAGGCTTACACAGCAAGGCCAACAAGCTGCACTCGGCCCCAGGCATGGGCCACAGGGCGCAGCCAGCCACAGGTTGCAAATCTCAGCTACAACTAGCCCAGGGCAGGCAGCTTGTGCTCTGCAGTTGCCCAAGGCTGCACACACGGTGCAGGAGATGGCAGGCAGCATATGTGGACATGTAAACAAGAGACATAAAGTTAGCAGAGGCAAGTGATCCTAAAGTAGGTATTAAATCCAGCCATTTTGCCTCTGGCTGAGCATGCTCCCCTCCTGTGGAGAGCCACTCTGATGGAATCTTAGGCGGATTCTCTTCTGGAGGAGACATAACACTGAGGAATGACTTTCTTGACTGTCTGCGGTAATTAAAAATCCATAGCAAAGGTGCCCAGGCTAAACTACTTAAATTCAGATGCAGTGAGCCTCTTTAGTGCCTTCCTTAAACCATTGTGCAGTCTTGCTGGAAGCTTTTGAGCAGTTGTTGCGTTTCACCCCAGAGGTGGCTGCATTTCAGTGATGAGTAAAGTGATCCTGAGATACGGTCTGAAATCATTCTGTTGAAATGCTTTGAGAGCATTTGTGGCTTTCACTATCTAATCTAGAACATAATTATTCATAATACAAATGATGGCATGTTTTGTTACATTTGTTACTAAGGGAAGAACTGGTTACAAGTCTGTGGTTGTGAGAAGGGCAGCATGATCAGAGTGTGAGAGGATCAAAGGAGACCTGACAAAACAGCAGCCACAGATTTATGGGAGGGAAAAAGGAGCAACTCACAACAAAACGACAGAGCATAACAACTCCCGGCACGGTTGTGATGGGATCCAGCCCTAAAGTGTCTGAATCTCTTGTCTGCAATCTGCAGGAATACACCTCCAGCGGGTCAGTTTGGTATTCCTGTGTTTTATATCTATATATTGAACCCTAGACACAATTAAACTAACAGAAAGGGATTAATCCAGGGAACAACAAAGGGTGGAAGATGGAGAACATACCAAAGAACAAGAATAAACAACCCGTCCCATGGTGACTGAGCTACGGAGGGAAGGAAAGTGTGAAAAGCCACTTCACTGACCCGCAATAAATGGCACTGGCCAGCTCAGTGTGGGGAAAGCAGCCGGAGACTGAAAATAATTCCTTTGTTTTGAGCTCCTCTGGCTTGCAGAAATCTTGTGTGAGCTCAAATTACTAGCCAGGTGCCCCCTTCCCGCACTCCTTCCCAATCCTTAGCAGTCACACCACACATTAAAACACATTTAGCAACCAATCAGGGACCTGTGACTTCCTATAATAAAGACATTTTTCATCTTCACAATCTCAATGAGAGCAAGTTTAAAGTGGTGTGAAATTGCAAATGGTCACGGTGCGCTGGCAGCCGAGCTTTCCCTAGGTATCCTTCATCCCAGCAAATAGAGTTCGAGCTGCCCAAAGCATATAAATCTTGAACAACTCCAAGTCACTTTGAGTAATAGTTCATTTTCTGATTTAATTTTGACTGTGACCGCAGCTTCTATAAGGCATTTTCAGCTGTGGGCTGGTTTGGGGTCTTTTTCCTTCCCAAGAGCTAAACCAAGAAGAGAGGCAGTTTCACTCCAGCTCACGACTGAATCTCAGCACAGCGAGAGAGATGAGCACATAGCCTTTGGTGCGAAGCCCAGCAGGAGAGCAGAGGGGGTCCAGCGGTGGATTACCAAACAGATCTTATGAAGAACACAGACATTACTCGGCTCCCTGCCCCCAGGAAATTAAGCAAGTCCTAGCCTGTAGCATGCCTGGTGTCTGCTCAACTACGCCCAGGCACTAGGAGCAGCTGGAGACAATGCAGTACAGGCAGGTCATGCTAAGGAAAGTTGGGCCTGCAGGCTGGTCAGGAGCCTAGCTAGAAATTCAGCCATCACAGCTCACCCCTGATTTCAGTGGCGGTGGTATCAGCCTAGGGCAGGGATGACTTTGGATCACAGCTGCCTGCCAGGACTTGGAGTAAGGAGAGAGATCTCAAGCCACCTTGCTGGTTAAAATGAAAGGAATTTCTCTCCTCTCACGTGATGTTATCACTGTTGGTGAACGGGTCATATTTGGAAGTGGGCTGAGCTGCTGGCCTGTTCTCCATGTGGCTGCTACCCCGGCCCAGTGTGCGGGTGTTATTCGATCAGCCACAGGGGCCTGGCTCACCAAAGAAGCAGCTGCTGTGGCAAGGGGGTTCTCACACATCTCGCAATCAGCAGCTCCCCAAGGGTCCACCTTCCTGGGGGAGAGGAGCTGAACTAACCACTTTGCTGGTTCATTTCTGGGCCATTCCCGAGGAGGGACTAGTGACACGCTCCAAGCAATTGGGTCTCGTCAGGATGGTGTCTGGCAGCTTCAAGCTGCTGCCTGTTTCTCCCCAGTGTAGCTGTCGTATGTGACTTGCATCTCCACTGCTTGACCAATTCACAGGGCTGCTCCCGTCCTCTGCCGGCCCTGGGAATTGAAAGCTCAGGGCTGTATTAGTAATGAGCACCTGTCTTTACAGTTAGTCTGTTAGGAGCAGGACTCTCACTCCAAACAGCTCTAGGACAAATAAATAAATAGGCAGCAGGCCCTGAAGCGAGGACTTGCCAGTAATGCACCAGGGTGACTGTTTCTCAGCCTGCTGTCACCACACCCAAGTTATGGCCAACACAGCTCCACTGCCCGACAAATGCGTTATTTGCAAGGTTTGGCCTAAAGAGTTGACTGTAGCTAGAACATGGGGCCCGGTGGGCCCCTCCCCATCCCTTCACCATGCACCATGCACCATGGTGACAGGGAACAGTCCTACCTGAGGGATACACCACAGAGCATTTCAGCACCGGTGCCAGGTGACAAAAGGATATTGGCAACACCTCCACAGGCCTTTATGTCTCTGCAGCACAGCCACATCCCGGGCAGGCTCTCCCCAGTCCATCCTGCTGATACCATTCCGGCCTTGTGAGCAGTGCATCTCTTCTGTCCCAGTACATACGGCAGCATGAACAGCTACAGAGGGTGCCTGGTCAGTCATAGACAGAGAGCCTCATCAGAGAGACACAACAGAAAGCCATCACAGGCTACACCCATCAACATGCTGGATGCCAGCTGTGGCCATGGGCAGATCCTACCTCTCACATCATGTAACAAACTGCACTCGCACCAAATCAAACCAAGGCCCCACACAGACACACAACAGCTTCTGATCCGCTCCGTCTTTATTCCTCTACTGTACTTCCTGCACCCGCCTTTATCTTAAACCATGCTGCAATCTACCCACTCCTCCATTCAGACCCTGTAGCTCGAGTCTGGGTCTTTCAATTGAATCCACCTGGGAGCTCCCCTCTAGCTTTTGGAAATAATCATTCATCCCTTCCGCCCAAAGATTTCCCTTTTAACGCAGGGAACACTGAAGATTCCTTCTCTTTCCTGCACCATTCAGGTCTTAAAAGATGCACTCGTAGGTGTCCCTGCTTGGCTGCTACCCAGAAGTCTTTTTCCTAATTCAATAGATTTCTCCAGGCATGTGGTAACTGCATTTTCTTAAACCGAACCTCTGTCCCACTGCACAAGCCTAGGTCGCTGCCCGTGAACCCAGCCCCACTTGCAGGGGAAGGCATATTCCCAGATGCCTAACACAGCGTAATCTCCTGGTGATTCTGTTCCCAAGACTATTAGCTGACTGAGAAGTGGAGGCATCACTGGGCCTTTCAGAGAGGTCACTTGTCCTCTCCCTAGTGGGGCTGTACATTCTGGAGCTGGCCTAAGCACAGCTCATAGCGTTTCACACCTCTTTGCTACCCATATATAGTCCTCTTCCCCTTATCACATCCACACACTTTCTTCATGCCAGCAAAGGATGGGCGTAGAGGGGCAACCTGCTGGGAGGCTGCCAGGCTGCTCGCTAGGCAGCAGCATAGGGATGAAAAAGAACAGGCCCCTTCCTTTATTCCCCTCAGGGAAATGAAATCATCGCCCCTTACAACGTAGAAGTGCCAAAATGGAGTTAGGAGATAAATAGCTAAAGGTGTAAAAACGAACAGGCGAGTCTTTAACTCAGTCAGAAACAGGAAGCCTGGGAAAGACTCGTTGAATCTTCTGGATCACCCGGGGTTACCAAGAGCAGTCTGGGAAGATGCGGACAGGGCTGAGAAGCTAGATGATTTCTTTGCCCCAGTCTTCGCAGCAGAGAATGTTGAGGAGATTCCTATATCGCCCCTGCTCCTTCCTGGTAACAAAGCAGAAGGGCACTCGGAGGCTGAGGTGGCAGAAAAAGAGATCTGGGCAAACTGATAATTTAAAAAGCAATTAGCTACTGAGCCAGCTGGTCCAGCCAAGAGCTCTGAAGGAGCATAGGGCTGAAGTAGTTCAGGGGCTAACAAAAATCTGCAGTCTCTCATTGAAAACATCCACTGTCCCAGAGGACTGGAGGGCAGCTAATATTGTATGTATAGCTTAAAAAGGCTCTAGGGGTGATCTGGAGAATTATAGAGCAATGAGCCTTACATTTGTACCTGGTGAGTTGGTTAAAATGATAATTAAAACAGAATAGCAAAACACCTGGACGATCATAACGTGAAAGGGTCTAACCAGCAGGATTTCTGCAAAGGAAAATCGTGTCTCACTAATCTCTTAGACTTCTTTGTATGTGTCAGAAAAGCAGTGGATAAAGGAGAACCAGTTGACCTAATGGTTTTAGATTCAAATAAGCTGAGTAATCAAGCAGTGAGATGCAAAGTATTGTCATGGATCAAAAACTGGCTGAGGCACAGAAAGCAAGGAATACAATTAAATGGTCAGTTTGCATCATGGGAAAAGGTTAACAGAGGAGGCAGTAGGATTCCACACTACGTCCCTGTGTTAATATATTTATGAAGGGAGGTGAGTAGTGAGGGAGCCAGATGTGCACAGGACACTTACTGTATGTCTACACTGCAACGAAAGGCCCATGGTGCAGCTATGGCTGGTCTGGATCAGCTGGCTCAGGCTCTCGATGCTCAGGCTGTGGGGCGATACAATTGCTGTGTAGATGTTCAGGTTCTGGCTGGAGCTTAGCATCTAGGACCCTCTCGCCTTGTGGGGCCTCAGAGCCCAGGCCCAAACGTTTACACTGCAATTTTATAGCCCCATAGTCTGGGTCCTGTGAGCCTGCCATAGCTGACCTGGGCCAGTCGTGGGTCTTTCATTGCAGCGTTATTTACGCCAATCAGGACCAGAGAGGATGGTGAGGAATTACAGAGAGACCGAAACAAGCCAGGGGAATGGGCAACATGATGGGAAATGAAGTCCAGGGTTGATGAACACAAAGTAATGCACACTGGAGGGGAAAACTTAAACTACTCATGCACCTTACTGGGGTCTAGATTAAATATATCAACTCAAGACAAGGACCTGGGCATCACAATGGACAGCTCAATGGAGACCTCTGCTTAGTGTGGCCAAAAAAGCAAACACAATGTTAAGATGCAGAAGGACTAGGATATTCAATAATATAAAGAACAGGAGTACTTGTGGCACCTTAGAGACTAACAAATTTATTTGAGCATAAGCTTTCGTGGGCTACAGCCCACTTCATCGGATGCACAGACTGGAACATATAGCAAGAAGATGTCTATGCATCCGATGAAGTGGGCTGTAGCCCACAAAAGCTTACGCTACAATAAATTTGTTAGTCTCTAAGGTGCCACAAGTACTCCTGTTCTTTTTGCGGATACAGACTAACACGGCTGCTACTCTGAAACCTAATAATATAAAGAATATTTAACGCCTTCACACAAATCAGTGGTGCAGCCTCATCTGGAATACTGCATGTAGGACTAGTCACCCCATCTCAGAAAAGACTGCAGAATTAGAGGGGAGCAAAGAAGAACAATTACAATGATCAAGGTCCTGAAAAAACTTTTATAGGAAGAGATAATGAAAATATTGAGATAAAAAAATACTTTCCTCATATAATGTGTAATTGAACTGTGGAACTCATTGCCACAGAGAGCCACTGGGGCCAGCAACTTCAGAAATTCAAAAGGGGTCTGGATGTTTATGTAAATATCAAGACTATCCAGAGTTGTCATTATTAACAACAAACATTTTGGTAGGGATTAAATCTCATATTTCATGGGCAGCAGGGTTTCCTAGTGGATAGAGCACTGGACTGGGACTCCTGAGACCTGCAGTCTATTTCTGGCTCTGCCAACTGGCCTCCTAGGTGACCTGGCACTGGACACTGTCGTCAGAAAGGATACTGGGCGGGGTGGACCATTGGTCTGACCCAGTCTGGCCATTCTTATAATCTTAATCATTGTTCACAGCAGGCAGAGGTAGGTGAGAACAAGCACGTCTGGACCCTGGGGGACTGCAGTGCACCCACCAACCAGTTCAGGTTGCTACAATTGCTGGAGGCCAGGAGTGCAGCACATTGCAATTCCTACACAAACACAAAAACTATCAGCATCTCACTTGGCGCTTTTGTGCTGGGCACAGATTAAATTTAAAATATTTTATGGGCTCTGTGTAAAGAAACAATCAGGCAGTTAGGAATATCAATGAAGGTGGGAACCCTGAGTTACTGCCAGACAACCTCCAAGCAGTTCTCACTCACAGAAACATTTAATGACATCCACTTAGACTGGTAACATCTGAAACGAGGTAAGTGAATCTAACCTGGAAAAGAGCCACTGCTCAGAGCCAGCCTGCAGCAGCTGGCAAAGACCAGGGCTTGGGTAAGGAGCAAAGCCTAAGCAGCCTGCAATGGATTGAAATGCTTCGACCAGTGAACCCAGTGGGCCTGAATGCAGATATGGACACATGCCATCCAGAGGCAACTTTCGTCTTGCTTTGTGGCTATGGGTTCAATCCTGCAGGGTGCAAGCTCTCGAGCCTCAAACCGTCAAAGCATGGAAGCAGTCCCATTTGAATGAGACTAGTGAGATCAAAGAAAGCCATTCAGGGCTTAGTGCCACCCTCATTACTAAGTGGGCGTGTTGGTCTGAGGATTGTGTCAATGAACAGGCAGGGCATTTGCAGGATGGATGCTCAATGGGGCATTAATTTAGCCAGGGATGAGCCCTGGTTCTTCAGGACAGAGCTTCAACCATGCTCACAGCGGCCAGTGAGATTCAAATGAAGAAGGCCCCCCGCACCCTTCACAGTCCCACAGCAGCTACAATGAGAAGAAAATCCAGATGGGCAAAGAGCAGTTAGGACTCCTGAAACCTCCCAAGAAGGTCTGAGTCTCAGCGGAAGGTACATTATCCCATAAAACGACAAGGCTGTGTGTTCAGTGGCATCAGAGCTAAGTTATACAAAGTTCATAAGAAAAGCTTCTGTGATCTAATTCATAACAAAAAGGAAAGTGACCAACGGGAAACCAGGATCCATGCTGGGGCCTGCCAGGGAAAGAAAAGCTGTGCAGCAGCCTTACTGTTCAATGTCTTCTTGCACCAGAAGGTAGAAGACCTCTTCTTGGCACTTAAAGGAGGATGACTCTTCTTTGACCTTTATGGAAACAAAAGATACAACAGTCCTCAGCTCTGTAGTGATTTAGTATCCTGAGCACAAAGATCTTGATGCAGAAAACACAGGCCCTGGGTCTCCACCATTCTGCACCTGTGCTTTAAGTGCAATGCATTGCTGTTCTGAGTTGGTGGCACGTTTGCACAAATTTTGTACCAGTGTAAAGGACTGCACAAGGTGCAGCTCAGTGGAAAATCAGGAGACCTTAAGGAGGGTCTTTCACAACAGGGAGAACTGCCAAACATATTAGATGAAAGCAGGGACTGGCCAGTGATTTTTTTCACTTTATTTTTTTTTTTTGGGTGAGGGGGGGCACATGACTATTTCCTGACCACTGCTGAGATTTAGATTTAATGGGGGCTTTCCTCCTGCCGGAGCCCAGCTGCTGGGTCCTATGGGGAAGTCAGAGCACGGTTTGGGACATCACATGATGTCATGACTGCACCATAGGGTCCTGCAAGAACTGGGAGGGAGATTCTAGCCCACAGACTCAAAGCTAATACAGAGGGTAAGAGGCCAAGCAAACTGCTGTTTCACCTGAAAGACCCTTCGTTGAAATCTGTCCACATGTGATTGTTCCCACTGTGCACTGAACTGCAAGTGCTTCATCCTCTTCTCCAAGTATGGAAATTGACAATACCTTATCAAGCCTCTTTGTGAAGTGCAAACCCCTCTGCAAGCTGCAGTATGATGAGGGGGGCATAAGCCAGTCCTCTAATGTTCCACACTGTCAACTAGATTTAGACCCGATATTTTGGCTTTTCAAAGGGGAAAAAAAATGTGATTTACAAACCCAATACAAACAGAAAAGGCTCCTTCAATATTTTTGAATAAACTCAGTGAAAGCAGGGTGAGGGGTTTTTATGTTTTCTTTTAAATTACATTCATCCCTGCAGCGTTGGAAACCAAAACCCAAAAGTATTGAACTGTGCATGAGACACAGCAAGCAAAACTGACCAGTCTAACTTCAAATTCAAAATAAATAAAAGGTACAAATGGTAAACTGTATGATCTAGATCCTGCAGCTGGATCTGTCAGGGCAGAACTCTGCAGTCCCATTGGCTTCAGATAGGGCTTCAGATGGCTCAGGTTTTATTATCTATGGCTTCGTGTAGAGGAGAGATTAATGGTCTGAGGACAGAGCACATTGGCTAGCTTCATCTAACACATGCTTTTCAGCATGTGCTAAACTAATCGAGTTAAAGCCGTGCCTTCCTAACAGGCTTTACTTTGATCATGTTAGCTAGGCTGAACAGACAGCAAACGTGAAAAATCAGGACAGAGGGTTGGGGGCGAAGGGTGGTAATAGGAGCCTATATAAGAAAAAGACCTCAAAATTGGGATTGTCCCTATAAAATCGGGACATCTGGTCACCCTAATGTTAGCATGTGCCTTGACTAGAAGGTGTTAGCTGGAGCTAGCTAATGTGATGTCACATCATACCTTAAAATTCTGAACAAACGAAAGATTACATCAGTGTCACAGTCCTCTGGGGCTGGAATCCAGACCAGTGAGGGGTTGTGTCACCACCTTCCCTGTAACCCTGGGTGCCTTGCAATGCTTTGCTGCTAAAGCTCCCAGCCTGCAATGGTCACAGCCAGTCTACAAGCGTGCAGGAAACACCCCGTGTGCAAGACAGCCCTGGTTCAGCAGCTCTGATCCCAGCAGCAAGTCTACAGGCCCACACCACACTCTAGCTTCTGCTAGCCATGGTTCAACCCCAGAATGGAACAGAAGAGATTAAGAGACTATACTGGGCCCAGCTGCTCCAGCTGGAGACCAGGTGAAAAAAGGAGCAACCCATCTCAAAAGAGACCCTCCCTGACATGCCAAGGACTGCATGCTGAGCCTGGTTGGGGTGGACGATTTGGTTTCCCTTTTATATTTTCCTTTCTCCTTACCTGGGACTGGAAACGGAGAGAGGTGTGGTAGGAAGTGCCCCTGGGAGGGTAACACAGAGGGTCCACAACCCTGCCCAGGGGTCAATGCTGCTGACCCTCCTAGGGTGCTGGGTCAGAGCCCGGTGGAGTGGGCAGGCCCAGGCTCCCCTAGGATCCCACCAGATGACCCCAACACGTGTCCCAAAATCATGTGCCCTGGAGCGTCCAGCCCTCTCCTGGATAATTCTGAGAAGTAAGGTTTGTTGTGCTTGTGTCACTTTAAAGGCACCTCACCGCTAATTAACTCGGGTAAATACACCCTGTCCTGCAAACACTGCACTGAGCTGAGTTACAGTAAAACAATAAAACAAATCGATTAGCAGCAGGACCTAGGTTAAGAGATGCCAAGTAAAAGAAATAAAGTTAGAAAGGGCTACAAGCAAATACAAAGTAAAAACATGCATCTAAGAGTCTAAAACTTAACCTAACCAGGTTACAGACTTTGTTCACAATGGTTTCTCTCACCAATCTTCCTTTTTCCAGCCAGGGGTAAATTTCCCTCAGTCAGGACCTTCCATAGAAGTACAAGCTGCTGGCTAACATTGCCTGCCCAGGTAAAAGAACTTTGCCCAAGCGGGTTTCTCACATCGATTCAGTTCCCCAAGATTTCCACCCCCTTGGCTGAAGGACCCAGATTTCTCAGCTTGCAAGCGCTCTGGCGCCTTGTGGCTGTCTAGCGATGGATGCCAAAGATGGCTTCTGCCCTTGACCTTGCTTATCTCTTCCAAAGTTCAATGACCTCGTTTCAAGAGGCAGGATGATCTCATGCTGTTCTCTTCCTCCGGGCTTCCCAGCTCCCTCTTGATTTCTATGTAAAAAGGGCTTCCATTGTTTCTGGTCACACTTTGCTTAGTTTCTGGAGACAGGTCGATAGCTGCCTTCCCTCCTGTCTGGGGGAAAGCTTTTTTCTCCTTTTGTTTGGTCACAAACTGTAAAGCCTAATAATAAGTATCCATAATTCCTTATGTAGTGTTAATGCATACAAATCACATGATATTAATCACCAGTGTGTCATGGGCATTCCTAAAGCTCATCACTTGATAAACTTTTGTAAGACAGTAATATTGTATAGAATCAGTTGATTCAATTGCTTATCACTTAAGGGTCAGACCCCAGTCTCTATAGACCGGCAAATCTTTGAAATGCATTCTTTGAAAAGTAAAACCCAGCCCAAGCTTCTCTCCTGCTAGGTATAGGCACCATGCTGTCTCCTGCCCCACTTGTTAGCTTAATAGCTTTGTTTACCTAATATGTAAACAGAATTTCATTGTCTCAACTTGATGACCAAGATGGCAGAGAAGCATTTATATATATTCCTTGTTTACCAGTGCTCCGACTTGCCTGGTTTAAACACATGTTCGTTATCATTCCAGTTATATCCACAACTTGTCATGCAAATCCCACGCATATGTTACGCAAGAATATTAATGATCAGGGAGTTATTACTTTTCCAATGACATATTACATGGTACCTTTTAGATCTAGATTGTAACCATAGCAAGTTGGGGCACGCTGAACTGCTCAGGCCAGCTGAAACTCACTATCCAATACAAGTCAGCTCCTTGCCCTCTGGCACTGGGATGCTCTTAGGATCACAGTCAGTAACAAAGGCGAGGGAGGGCATTTTTAAAACATCTGTCAGGTCAGTTGCCTGTTCCCTGGACTGAATGTACTCCTGGCTATGAATTGCTATTCAGATTATGTCCCTCACCACCCCGCAATATCTTATATTTTCCCTATATAAAAATGCATTTTATGGAATATTATTTTTTCCTCAAACAAACAGTCTAGAGGAAAACAAATGTGACAATCTATGTTGCAGTTTCTAATTCTCACTCTAGTCAATCAGTTCCATCCAAGAACAAACACACTAACAGAACAGGACTGGCGGAGTCATAATATATACAGCCTAATTAATCACATTACTCATGAAAATATATTGGCATAATTAATAACACAAGGCATATATATTGGCCTCTGTGGCGCAGCAAATTATAAGGCAGTAATACTTGGATGTGTTGACCTGGATTTCATACATAATCCATCAAGCCAGTCCTGCCAGATCGAGTCTCCAGAGACAAGAACAATACAAAACTGATAATTAAACAAAAGCAAGATGGACAGCAGTAGTGTAACATTCATCATTCCCAATATCCCATGGAAGGGGCTGAAAT
Organism: Chelonoidis abingdonii; assembly: GCF_003597395.2. Lineage (NCBI taxonomy): Eukaryota > Metazoa > Chordata > Testudines > Testudinidae > Chelonoidis > Chelonoidis abingdonii. The sequence goes on from NC_133777.1 coordinate 1,477,199, forward strand.
ATTCCAATTTTGTCCTGCGCATTCTTGTGCTTTCCTCTGTGAAGTTTCAGTATTTTAATAGGCCTGGATGGGGATACATTATTGTTAATTATGAAGAAGAATAAATTATGGCTTGGTGAATGAAGGCATATGGCAATATCATTATACAGGCATAGCAGCCCTGAAGGCTTTTGAAAGGGTTCCTGTGGACTGGTTGCAGTACTCTGTGATGTGCATCTGAGATTTACTGTCCAACGGTCAGAGCTCTACCTTAGCACCGATCCTGCATCACAAAGACCAGGCCCATCTGAAGGCCTTGCATCTATGAGGGGCACTTCGCTCCAAAGGGAAGTGTGGTCAGAGCAAGAAAGTCAGACATAGCATACATATTGCATTCCTGTGGCTGCTCTTAATAAATCACTACAGGCAGCACTTCCAGAACAGTAAAAGAGGCCCAGACACTAAACAAATGCAAATGGAACATATAGCCAACCATCGATGGAACACACATACTGTACGGTACGGCCTCCTAATTCCACAGGAAGTACGCTAATGGGCAACATGTGGGATGGGGGGAATCACTGGCTGAGGCAAGTGAATAGTGACTGGCTAAGAGATGGAGAACAAAGAGTGGGAATGAACGCTCTGTGCTCACCACAGAAGGAAGTTAATAGCTGGGTGTCCTAAGAATCCACCTTGGGGCCAGCGATATTTCGTATGTTTCCGAATGATTGAGTAGAAGAATTGACCCATGTGGAATCAGAATCTGTAGCTAACACAAGATTATTCAGGTCTAGAGAGGAGTGAAAAGAACTTCAGAAGGACCCAAAAAATACCAGGTAAAAAAGGTAACGCGCTGAGAAATGAAACTCAGCCTGACAAGTACAAATGGGAGGAACAGTGAGCGACTCCTACACACAGATTGTTCTAAAGAGACTAACCACCTAGGAGAAAGATCCATGTGCTGCCGTCCACTCCCAGCACAGTGGTGGTCAATGGCTGTGTTCAGTAAAGGGTAGAGACAAATACTCCACAGTTCATTCCATGTGCAGACACACTGTGTCCCTTTCCAAAAGGAGACAGCGAAAAAAGAATAGACCCAGAGAAGGGCAACCAAACTAATTAGAGACCTACGAAGGTTCCCACAGAAGAGATTAAAAAGATAAGGAGCGTCCTTTATAGAGTCGATGAACAAGAAAGAACATGGCAGAGGTGCACAATAATGAATCCTAGAGATGGTCAGCTGAACTCTCCTGTTTACCTTCTCATGTGTACAAGACCAGCATTAACTTCCCTCCCAACTCCATGAAAGGGCAGCTGGTTCCTCCCATGCACAAAACTCACTGAATGTGTTATATTCTACACATTTGTCCCTTTGCTTAAACACATTAATACTATTGGACTCCACCACCTTCCCTGTAAGTCCATTCCCTATTCATCACACACTGTAAAGTGCCACTTGAAATTTTTACTACTGAGACATATATTCCTTCTTAACATAAACCTATAATCCTGATTTCTGGTCTGTCCAACAACCTCCACTAGACCACACGATCAGCTAACTGGTTTAAAAACTTCACTCATGTTACTTCTTAATTATCTTTGCTCAAAGCTAAATGACCCCAGTTTTGTCTCTCACCTCATTCGTAAGCCCCTCCATTCCACTGAGCATCTCAGCTGCCCAGTGCTGGATTCTTCAGTTTAACTTATCTATCTCAAGTGGGGCGACCAGAGATGGAGTCTATATTCCACATGTGCTACAGTAATTGTAAGGTGCCTGCATAATATCCTTAGACTTACGTGATATATATTGTTAGAATCCTACATCCTATTAACTTGTTATACTGCAGCTCCCTGGACTAGGAATTTAAATGTTGGGTCTGTCACGACAGGCAGATCTTGTCCCTTTATTGAATTAATTCAATACCATTTGAATTATTCTTAGTTGGGCATTATGTTTCCACCCATATTCAATACCAGCTTGCTCCTAGCCACAGAAAAGCAGGAAGCTCCTGGACGAGCAGCTGTGAAAGCCTTTGTTTCAGACAGCTTGTGTCACAACCCATATGTTTTGTTTTACTTTCCTACTGGTATTAGAAACACATTCACATTAATAGGTGTTTAATAAAACCATAACAGCTTCAAATCCACAGTTAGAAACTGTCTAAAAACATTGCTGCCTGTTCAATCACATCAGTATATATTTATGTACTTTAAATCTTCAGGAAACGGCAACAGCCTGCTAACGATTTGTCCAAGAATGTCTTTAATGGGCTAGTTTGTGTTCTGAGCCAAATGGCACCTACACACTGAAACCACGTCACATAGCCAGGCAGCTGGAGAGTGTTGCACTGCAGCACCACAGACCAGGTCTCTCTTACCTGGAAACCAGTGGTGCCTGGAACGCAAGGCAGGAGCTGGCTTCTGGGGCATGCATATCCCCCTTCCTCATCCTCTCATTAAGAGTCAGACCATGGAACACATTTAGGGCATGAACCAACCTTTAAGTGACTGTAGTTAGGAAGAAACTTTCCCTATGAGCTGGCTAGGTCAAGAATGCCTCCTGCAGCAATTTTTGTAAGTGGTACCAGCCATTCTCAGAGGTAGGATACTGGCTAAGTGGGCCATGGTTCTGATCTAGTACAGCAATTCCTATGTTCTCAGCTGGCAAATTCTCTGTTGGCGTAAATCCCTTGATTTCAGTAGATTTAGGACCACAGTGAAATTGTTCCCATATATTCAAGAGCCTATTGCTTGTTATAATTGAAGTAGCATTGGTTGGAGGTCTCTCTCCACAACTCAATTCCTCACTTTCCTTCTCATCAGCCAGACTGAATACTCTGCACCAGTGATGTCACAGTAACACATTAGAGAGGGAGGCTGGTCTCATGCTCTCAGCACAAGACTGGGAGTCAGGAATCCTCAGGATGAAGCCTGGCTCTGACAATGACTCCCTCTGTGGCCTTGGAGAAGTTGTTAAACTTTCTTGAGCTTCAGTTTCCCCTGCTGTAAAGTATGGCTAACACAACTTACCTCAGCCTGGTCTGTTGAGGAGTAATTGTCTAGTGCTCATAAGGGACTTCTAAAAGGTTGCACGGATTGTGAATGTTAACGGTCAATTCTCCCCCCTGCCAGAGGGTGAGAAAGCACTTGAATGTGGGTCTCCCACCTCTCAGGCAGGTGCTCTAAGCACTGAGCTATGGGATATTCTGATCGGGGAGGGGTCCCCCTCATCTCTTCTGCTGACAATGTTCCACTGTGGCAAAAGGATGAAAGAGCAATTGGAGCAGGGGGACTGGAGCACTGAACTACAGAGTTAGAGCTGCTCTCTCTCTGGCCCAGTGACTATGTAAGTCTTTACCCACAATGGAACAGGCACGTGCTCTAACCACTCGGCACCACCATCTCTTCCTCCTCCCCAGCACCTGGTTGGGTTTTGAATGGGACCCGATCCAGGAGGCAGCCTCTGAGCATGTCATCTACTAGAACAGGCCCTGCATGCAACTTAGGGAGCCAAACAGCTATTTTCTTCCCTGGTTTGTGAATTGCTCTGGGGCTTGGGCAGGAAATAGGTACCTGGAGGATGCCTAGAGGGAGGCAGCTGTGCACATGCTCAGAGACAGAAACACTGGCACAGCAGGAACTTGGCACTGAAAATGTAGGTACCTACAGGGGTTAGACAGGAGTTTGTGCATCACTGTGGAGCCAAACCTGGGATGAAGGCACCTGAAATAGTGTCTTCGGTGCCTAAGTCCATTTGAGCATCAGACCTAAGCTTTCCACTAAGTATTATTTACAATCAATTATGCAGCAGCCTGTTTCACCCGGCCCCTCATGTGATGCCTGGTCTGATAGAGTCAGGGGCATTTTGTTTTGGTGCTCATCCTTTTCAGTCCATTTCACTGCAAAACATAGGCTGGGACTTTGAATCAGGAGTGGCTGAGAAGGTGCTGCAAGTCTGCAAGGCTACCTCCTGAGGCTCAAGTGGCCCCGCATGTTCAACACAGAGTTACCTTCAGCCTCCACATCCTGGCCCTTATGCAGCCTCCTTTGGTTGCTGCGCAAAGCTGACATTCCAGATAACGCCCTGTCACCCTTTGGAGTCTGGCAGTGAGCGGGGAGCCAGGAGTGTCCTTGCTCTTCCTGCTTCCCCAGATGTTAGTGGTGTGCATTATGCAGAGCTTCCATGCTCTCCATGGGGAATTGTGCAGCCTATGAAGAGAGCTGGCTCAATAGGATTTTAAAACTCCCTCTTTCCCTGAAACCCTCTAGCTGGCGATGGCCTGCTTCTCTGCCCTGCAAAACTTTCATTCTGCATCACAGAGGTGTATGCTGCAGAAGGGTCAGACATACTGCCCCGAACTTATACTTGTAGCCTACATGGCTATGATGTGCCCTCCTGTTCACCCTCCCCAGAGGGAGTGCATTGGGCTAGAACGTGTTTATTAACATCAGTTCTCCACTCCCACATGAGCTCACTGTAATTCAGCTTTGTTCCAGCATAGAATCCAACTGTAGAGGTTCAGCGTCTGGTACAGTAATTCATTAAAACAGATTTCCAGAGCTGAGAGCATCTTCTGTGGAGAACTGCGTAGACATCTTTCATTGCCTTTATATTTCACTATAGTTGAGTCTTGACAGCTTTTGAAAGGCAAATACATGTACACAGGGAATCCTTTGATGAGAGATGCAGTAAAGGCATTTGACAAAGTATGGGATGCATACCTGGTTATTAAAAGAATCTGGATTTACTGTCTCATTAGTGAGATGATACAAGGTGGGCCTTTGCAGCAAATCAGTACAAATATTTCCAGTCAAAAAGGCATCCTTTGGCCTAACCCCCCACCCTGTCTCCTTAATTCAAATACTGCAGTGAGGAGGTTTGGATTTGCCATGTGGATAATTAGTGTACAGTCCCCTACAGCAATACCTGGGCTCGAGAGGGCTCCCATCAAAGCTTCACCTACTGAATTAGTTTAATCATGTCTGTCATTAGTCATCTTTGCTTGAGCCCCCATTTGGAGACCATTTAAAGGGGATTAGAGAAAATCTTCCCCTTCCCTCAGGTGGAGGGATAGCTCAGTGGTTTGAGCATTGGCCTACTAAACCCAGGGTTGTGAGCTCAATCCTTGAGGGTTCCATTTAGGGAACTGGGGTAAAAATCTGCCTGGGGATTGGTCCTGCTTTGAGCAGGGGTTTGGACTAGATGACCTTCTGAGGTCTCTTCCTACCCTAATATTCTATGCTGTACAATAGTGATTAACCATCAGAAGTCACAAGGCATTTTAATACTGAAGGAGAGAAGCAAAACTGAATCAGTAACCACAAAAGCCCAGCACCCTCTGCTATGAACCAGGACTTGGAGCTCACATGAGATGAAGAATCTTTAGTGCAACACCTGGGGTGTTAATTGATACACATGGGAGCCACTGGTACAGGGCTGGAGATGCTGGGACTCAGAGAGGAGACGGTTCAGCTCAATGAGGTTGGGCAGAATCTCGTAATCCTTCCTAGGAATTCTGCACCACTAGGGAGCGAGTTAGTACGGCACCATTTGTTCTCTTTTAGTTATCTATTATCCCTCTGGATCTTAGATAGATCTATCTATAGCTAGACATACCCACATATATAGACTGAGGTGTAGACAGGCACAGAACTAGGCACCCCATTCTAGCTGTGCTTAAATAATTCATAACTATCGCCCGGGGAGTGTTAATTACAGAGCATAATTCAGTCTGATTCTACGGACCCCTGGAATAGCATCCTCATCCTGCCCCTGCTCCAATCCCACGTGTTCTCCTGCAGCCTCCTCTCCTCTCCCCTCCAGCCCTTGCCCAGTTCCTCCTGCCACTGACCCAGGAGAAGACCAGCTGCTCTTGTTCATGAGATAGGAGAAGAGCTCTCACTGAGAAGCCAGGGGTTCTCTCAGTGCCTGGCATTTTCATTAAGCAGAGCTGTGAATAAACTCTTGACATTTTGAAGTTAACCATGCCCAGCCCGTTGGCTGTTTGTTCTACTCCAAAGCCTGCCAGCTGCCACCTGCCTGAGGTTTCACACCCATTGGGATCCAGGCACCGCATGCGTGGAAATGCTCATTCAGAACAGGCCACCATGGCATCACTCGTTTTATGAGGCCGCCTAAAACGAAAGTAGCTGTTGGGTTCTTTCGTGTAAAGCATTACCACTCGGAGTTGTGCACACACAAGTGCATGTGTAAAAGTTATCTTTGGACAAACAGAAAGAAAAGTGTGCCTGTATATTAATACGAATACTGGATAAACAGAAAGGAAACTAAAGATACAGCTGAGCACAGAGTGAAGGAGTCAAGGCAAATCTGACAGCAGCTGCTCAGCAGCCCTGCAGTAGCAGAACTCAGGACTTTCACTGAACCAGTGACTTGTACTTGTCCAACGAATGTGAAGTTTTGCAGAACAACCTTTTGGCTTATAAAGTGATCAGAGGCCCCTGCAGGCATTCAGGGCACTGAGCAAATATTTCCTAACATAAGACAACTCAAAACGTCACACAGCAAACACGGCAAAAGGCAGATCAGATCAAACAGTTCAAAACGCAAAAGGCAACACAGAGTGTTTGCATTCCTAGCCAGTCCAGGAGGGATTTGAGCAGCCTGTTTGGTTTATTAATCCAATGGATTTCTTCAACTGTGCTTGGAACGGATTAGACGGGCAGAACACATGCCACATTCTGAATGCTAGGCTCCCTGTTTCTAATCCAGCTACCCTTCGATTCACTCAGCCCAACAGAGCAAGTCCTAATTATCGCTGAGCCTGGCTCTCCAAGTGACCGGTGGGTGCGGGAGTCATCTATGGAATGTGTGGTGGGATTTTGCACCTCTTTTTAACCCAACAAAAGTCATGAATAAAAACAACATAAAAAAATAAAACCTAGGGAAAAAAAACCATTGCCATAAAACTACAGTTGTAATCCCCCCGTCTGCACACCAGCTTTCTGCAGCTAACTCTGCCTTCAGCACAGCCTGTGTCAGCCTCTGCAATAACCCAGGGGAAACGAGCACTGGCGCTAAACAATTATTTACTCCTGGCAGTGGCACATTGTGGGTGCACTAAATACAACAGCAGAGGCAAAGATGAGCCCCTTGTTCCAAAAGCTCATGAATCTTGAACAGAGTATTCGAGTGAATTGGAAAGTGACTTACCCGTCGGTGCGAAAGGATCCCAAGGTAAGTGTCCCTGCAGTAAGCACAGGAGCCTTTGCGAGGATGAGCGATGAGCAAAGGAAACCTTCTTAAAAAAGGAAAGTGGCACTTGCATCCTTTGCGTTACAAATGAAAGTGGCATGGTGACTTGCCCTGAGTGCCTGGCAGAGGAACATGCTGGCGCCCGCACTGAGGGAGACCACTGGGACTAATGGAAAACATTCCCCTGGCTTGTCTTAACTCCTCCTATGGCAGGATACTGACCTTTCCTTGGCTCTGTTCCAGAGGTAAGAGCGAGCGAGCGCTCAAACGCAGGCATAGCAGGAGGAAGGGGACACATCATCAGGGGCAAAGAGGGGAAGGGAGGCTGGCTGGTCACAGCCTCCTGCCTAAAGGTTTTCCCAGGGCGGGTGTGAATGATCAGCCATTCGCAGAGAGGCTCTTCGGCAAAGCAGCAGCTTCCTAGGGCTGTCCGACAGGAGCTCCACAGACTCTCTGCCTGAACTAGCTAATGCCATTGCATCAGCCAGGACACGGGAGCATGCAGAGCTGAGGTGATTTCTTAGTAAACATGCCTTAAATAAAAGCAGCCCTCAGTGGCTTCATTTTAGCTGCCTTTCTGAATTCAGCTACCTCAAGGGTTCCTCCTCCACTTTTGGATTCAGCATCTGTGGAGACAAGTCCTCGGTGCATTCTGTGTTAAATAACGAAGGTTAATTTGATTTGATGCACCACTTCATTATCATAAACAGCTCACAGTATGTCAGTCTTCTGTAATTACAATTTCCTACAGCCGGAATCTTGTTCATTTCCTGTCATTGATGGTGTTTCCCTATGATCATCTCACAGCTAAGAGCTTCTGCATGAACTTCCCTGAACAGTAATTAGGTGTCATTTATCCTGTAGCTGCTGGTTAGACTAATTTACAAAAATAGGACCCAGGATATTAAATTTACTTTTCATTATGGCCGCATTTGTGTCTGATTATTTGGATGTAATTTTGTGTGTGTGTATGGCGGGAGGGGGCACACAATGGGAGACTTTTCTTATGAACAGCAAGGTTTTAAATAGCTAAATCCTGTTGGATTCCAGCCACCTCCGACTCTCAGACCGTGCAAGGCAGGGGAGGAACCCAGGCATACACAGTGGGTGGGTGAAGCAGCTGGTCCATCCCCTCTCACCAGTAACAGCAGGGGAAAGACATGGGCTGGATGCCACTTGGTAGGCTGCAAAAGCAGGTCTATGTCCAGCATCGTGCTAGGGGATGAGGGGACTCAAACAAGCCACATGTTTCCAGTCAGCATGGAACCGGAGCTGCCTACGCCTGGCACTGCCCTCCCCAGATCAGTGTTATCAATGATCTCCACAGTGCCGCTCACCGTAGGAGATGGGTGCTTCACAACCAGGGATTAAAACACAAACACAAGCAAACTGGGACTCTGGAGTGTGGCGGAATAAATCCCTTTGGAATCTCAGCATGCCGCTAAGCGCTCACAACTCAGGGGCTTTGTTCAGACTACTGCTACCTCTCCGCCAGCTCTCACCATGACACAGACCAAGGCTGCCAGCTCTCACCCGTTAGGGGTACGCAGCCACTTGTGAGAGCAGACAGTGCCAGGGCAGAGGGTGCTCTGAGGAACCAGCTAGGTCTGCGGCCTGGTAGACACCATGGAAACAATGGGCAGAGTAAGAAACTCAACCAAGCAAAGAGAGCAGAGTAGCTCAGAGCTGTGAGGAGGCCACAGAGGGCATGGTTGGGATCTCTCATGCACCAGGTAAGGCCGCTGGCTTCAGCAGAGCTGCCTTTTATTAACAGCAGGATAAGCCAGAGGCCCCACATTCCCTACATGAGAGATGGTCTCTCAGACACTCTTCCCTTGCCACCCTTCGCTGCAGCCCCCCTGTATTCATAAAACCTCACACAATGGCCATGGAACCCTTCTGCTCCGTGGTTAACAGCAGCAACAAGGCCGGATGCAATATATTTAGGGCCTCTCTGGATAAATAACTGAACCATCTGGAGCTCCCACCCAGCCCGCAGGGAGCACTCTAGGGATGCTACTTGAAGAAGGACTCAGAGGTGCTGCTCAGGGCACATTGTCACCAAGGAGCTAACCCAAATCTGGGCACCGGGCTAGCCTAGAGCATCCAAACTGCAAATCCAGACTTGAGTCAGACCCGAGTTTTCATTTCCACACTGATGTAGCGCTCACTCTTGTGAGGCGCCAGGACTTATCCCATGATCCTTAGCGCTGCTGAGCCACGATGAATTGTTTCACGCTGTACTGTGGGAGAATATGCACGTCCTTCCCTGCACGAGATGAGTTCCCAGGAGTCTGGCCCTTGGTCATCCAGGCTGTACCCCAAAGCTGTCAGCACCTGCTCTGTGCCCTCTGAATCAGTGCTCCTGGTGTCTCCTCTGGTCCCTCAATCCTTAGGCCCAAAACTGACACCACCAGAGTCAAAAGCAGCTGGAGCATGAAAGTGGGCTCTGTGCCTGGGGTGAGGCTGAACACGCAGTCCCCATGGTTGGTGAGCTGCTGAATGGAGAGGTGTGGTCTTCGGTCTTCCAGTACATGGTGCTGAGGGATTTAACTTTCTCCCTACACTGAGGTCCCATCCAGTGAATCCCCTTCTCTGCCAGCTTCTTGCAAATGGGCTCCCAGAACTGTAGATTTTGGGTATCCAAATTGTGGCTCTGACTGACCTCACAACAGAGACCCCGCCCGAACTTTGGTGTCCACCTCTGTCCAGCTGGCAGCATACTGGGAGTAGGATATCCTGGATGGCACATCTGTTCAAGCATTGTGAAAGCCCAGCAGCAATACAACCGCCAGATGTGGGGGTTTAATGCTGAACCGATGCCTATAAACTGCTAGGTGACTTCCAGGGAAGAAGGGAATAGGAAGAGGGCAAGAAAATACAACCCTGAGAGAATTGTGGGAAGGCATTGGAGGACTATCAGCTCCTGAATTTATTGGTCTGCATCCACACTGCCAAGGGGGCAGGTCATGAGCCCGACTGACAGCAGACCCTGGGCCCAACCCACCCCTGGCTGGGCCAGGTTGAAAGCACCACACACTCTGGGTGTGGGGGGAGCTGGGTTGGGGCAACACCTGAGTAAGAGCAGCAGGGAAGACAGACCTGGGCCACAGTGCATGAGCAACAAACACTCCTCTTGTTTCCCTGCTGGCTCCAAGCTGCTCCACCAGCTGGACAGACGGAGCTTGGCAGGCTGTTCGTTCCAGCACTGGTAGGGCTGCTGGAGGGACTCTCTCCAAGCACTTTCCCGAGGTATTGTGCTGGAGTCCAAGCTGAGTGCTGCTGTGGTCCAGTCTCCTGGGGTGGTGGCTGAGCAGAGAAGATCTCAGCGAAAGCCAAGCTCTGGCCCTGCCGTATCGACCAAACTTTCCCCTTGACTCCTAGACATTACAGGGGTGGGATGGCCATGATGGAGAGGTTCACCACACGCACTGATGTGGCAGCTTGTCAGTCTGTCCTGGAAGTTCTGTCCTTCCTGTCATGAAGAATCCCAGAGCTCAATGCAGACGAGCCAGTCTCAGAACTAAACCAGGATAATGGAGGGTTCTGAGCCAGGCTTCCTCTGCCCACCACCCATATCTCACATGCCTGGCTCAGCTCCTGCATGCTCACAAAAAACAGTAATGCACCGAGAACAAACTCAGGGTACGTCTACACTGCACGATTATTTTGAATTAGCTTAAACCGATATTACAAAACAGATCTAATAAAATCGGTTTAGCGCGTCCACAGTGGGATCCCGAAATCGATTTGTTTTGGTCAGGTCCAAAGCTACATCAATTTCAGGGAGTGGTACACTGTGGATAGCTGTTCCTCAGCTATCCATAGTTCCCACTTCCGTGTTGAGAGCACAGTTGGCCATATGGGGCAGAAAACATTGCCCGGGGGGTGCTGGCTACAGCCTCACCCCTCCTTTGTGAAGGCAGCAGAACAACCTCTTGGGCCTTTTTCGCGGAGTGCATTGAGCAACGCAATACGCACAGCAATCTTTCCGCTTAGGATTTTTTCACGGTGGGGGGGAGGGATAGATGATGAGCTGTTCCCTGAACCACGCCCAGGACACTGTGTTTGCACTACAGACATTGGGAGCTCAGCCAGAATGCAATATTTCAGCGACTGCTGTGGATGGGGATAGCTGGAGTCTCAGTACCCCCATCCCTCCCTTCATTGAGTCGGTCCATTTGAGTCTCTGTGGCTTCCGTTACGCTTGGTCACGCAGCGCTATGTGTACCTGGAAGTTTTTTTTCTATGGGCAATTGCTTTGGCATTTCATGTTCTGTAACGGAGCTGGATACAAACAGACTTTGTCATCCCCATACAGCGATCAGACCATAGTATCTCTCGTACGGTTATGCTGAGCTCTTTTTCGCGATTTCAAGAACAAGTGCATGCGCAGCACTGTGCCTGATCGCAGCTCCACAACGGGCAAGCAGGAAAATGTTTCAAAAGTTCGCAGCGGCTTTTCCTGTTTTGCTCTGCCACGCTGCAATAAAAGAGGTTATATAGATCAAGCAAGAATTACCGTTGGAGACTGTAGAGGTAGATGCTGTGCTTGGATTGGCCAGCCCAGAGCAAAGGCCAATAACAGATGGCGACAGACCGACTAGGTTGAAAAAAAAGTATTCGGGGCACTATCAAGAGAGAATTAAGGGCCTACTTCAATCCTCTCCTACACTCCATCTGTTTGGAATGAGGAGTTCACAGAAATCGCCAGAAGTCTTGTAAGGCAGCACACGCAGTCAGAGCTCGCATCAAGGGGCACATATTAATTTGCACCATGAGCCAGTTACAAACGATCGCGACTGACGTTGTAGTGAAATGCGATGCTCTTTGACGTATAGAACTGAAATCGGTATATCGGCCATTAAACCGATTTAAAGTCGCAGTGTAGACCTGGCCTCATGGTGCATGGCCTTGCAGCTCCAATGGCTCTGATAGGCTCCTGCATTCAGCCATTCAGTGGGGGAAAAGCTACTCATGGGGCATCCTTCATTTGCCCCACAGGCTCCCCTTCCTCCATGGCATCCTCCATTTGCCCCAGGTGCTCCTGTGCCCTCCAGACTCCACACTCAGCCCTGACAGCAGCTGACTTGGGTCTCTTCTTCAGCATGTTTCTGGTCTGTATCCGGCACTCAGAGGCTAAGGCAATTACAAACAAATGCAGCTGCCTGTGGGGTGACTTGTATGTTACTGCCCTGACAGTGAGCACCCTGCCCCGAAGGCTTCCAGACTCCCCTCTCTTGGGACTACAAGAGGGGCAGGCCCAGAGGCAGGAGACAAGCACTGAGAATAGTAACCGACAGCTCAGACAGCCTCCCTGGCAGGTCTAAGGAGAGGAACATTTTCTCTCAATGCTGACGGAGATGCTCGGTTAATAAGATGTAAATGCCCTCTGCAATCGCATACTGGGGCTCTGTGGTAACTGAGTTAGTGGGGACTGTTCCAGCGCTGCCAGTGCATCAAACAATGCAGCCTCTTTAGGAGGTGGCTCTGACCCCACTGCTATTTATTAGTGTAATTCTATTACATTACTGGAGAACAGCTGTAGGCACTTGAATGTCGAATTAGGCCAGTGATTTTTTTATTCCGCATTTGAAAGCTGTGAGCAGCTCCCAGTCTTGCAGCAGTAGAGTAGTCATTTCCATCAGTCTGAGTTTGCCATTCTTGATCTGACTTCAAAATCTACTCTGTCAGCAGTTCCTTCCTAGAAATCCAGAGTCATGCCTCCAAAGGACAGTGATTCTAACAACAACCCACAGTGGCTACAATGGCAGCATTAGAAGCACAGTGTTCTAGGGACATTCCACCCACCCCTGCTGCCATAACAGCTGTTGACAGGAGCCCAGGGCAGACCAGGATGCTGGATTCCTGGCAGCCCAGGGCAGCGCAGGTGCATTTCACCCCCCTGGACCAGGTAAATTAGGGCAGCAGTGAAACAGTTAACCTGGCAGCAGGCAACTGCCATTCATTCATCACCACATCCACGACTATGCTGTTACTGTATAGGGAAGAGGGAGGTTGGGGGGGCGGGGGAGGGTGTGTAACAAATTATCTCAAGTATTAATGACCCAGTGGCGGCGCAGAAGGCAGCAGGCCTGCCACTTTTAATTGAATGAAATGATTCGGCATGAAGTTCCATCATGTGGAACTCGCAGGGAACAATGGAATGTTTAAACATGACTGTATTTTACAGACAGCGCTTTTCAGTTTAATTATTGTATCCAGGCTATGGAGCACGCTTTCCACGACACAGCGATTTATTTGCACTCGTGCAGTGGGTGTGCGAATCAGCCACCCAGCAGATACATATTTCCATTTAGATGTCTGCAACAATGATTCTATAAAGATAAAAGAAGCCAGGGCTGAAACCAGCCAGTGTTTTATATGGTATTAAAAAGTCATCCAAGATAAGACACATGGAGCAGTGTAGCACTGTGGTTCATGGCCATAATCACTGAAGCAACAGAAGCTAAAGCTTTAACAACCCTCCCCAACTGCCACCACCAGTGAATCTTTTACTCTGTCAAAAGTAACAAAAAGATGGAAGTTTTTGATAAGGATTTTCCCAGCAGCCTGTTAAAGGAAGGCCCTGCTGTTGCAGACTCAGAGGGAGTGCATGCAGGTAATACGGCAGGAGTGTGAAATCTGCTCTCCCATCCAGAATACTCCAATCTTTTGCTCCAAATTGTCTCAGATTTAATTACATCCACGTTTGGGGGAGGAGAGGAGATGTGTGATTGGTTTTATTTGATAAATTATACAGACGTTTGATATCTTTCTTATTTGTGGCCAGAAAAGCAGAACAACACAGGCATATACTGTAGATATCAAAACCCTTGAGAAGACAAATCCCTCAATGCTAAAAGGGTCAAAAGCAATACAAATCTGTTCGGGGAAAGGGCAATTTGTTTTTGTTAACTTCAAACAAATATAATAAAAGCCCGGAGTTTGGGTTTTTTAAATATAGGGGCCAGATCTCCAGCTGGTTTAAACTGGCTCATCTCCACTGAAGTAAACAGAGCTGTGCAGATTTACACCCCTGGAGGCTTTGGCCCATCTATCTTTAACTAAGATCAGATATTTACAATCTTTTCCCCAGCCAAGAGGTCTGAGTGCTGGATGGGCACCGAGAACTCCGAGCACAGGTGGTAACAACATACCACACTGTTCAGCCACAGCCAGCCCTGGAACCAACAGACAGGATAGCGGCATCCAGAAGAGAGGTGCCAGGTAAGGTAGGGCCCTAGAAAGGGATTGAAATGCAAAACTCTTTAGAGACAGAAAAACACTGGCACATTTTCTAACAAATGTTAACTATGAAGAAGCTGTTGGCTAAGGAGTACAAACCACCTCTGTATAAGCTGGAGCAAGACAAGTTGGATTCAAAGCTAAGCCTTTTAAAGGCTCTGACTCTGTACACATATCCATTCCCCTCTGCACTCCTCTGGCTGGCAGGCTGGGCTGTGAGGGCTTCAGCTCACGTTTTCGCAGCAGTGAGATGGGCCCCCGCTCCTTGGGCTCCAGGACGCGCAAGGCAGCCGCAAGATGGAACCCATCTGTATCTGTTGCCCCAAACAATGAATGGCAATAATGATGGATTAATTCTGAACGCCGGGGAACGTTCCAGCGCTTCCTTGGATCTAGCAGGACGGCCCCCACATGCAATGCTTTCCCTGCCAGCCCCACTGGCTTCCTGCCACATCTCCCAGCTCGCGCCTGGCAAAACAAAAGGTTCTAGTGTGTGTTTACACAGCAAAGTGACATATTCACAAGATGCCTTTACACACTGCAGAAAGGCAGCATTGGCACAGCCCCCATTCACTGGGAAGTGAACAAAGAGCTAGTCTGACAAAATTCATTTCTATTTATCGTTTTTGTTTCTTTTTTTTTTTTAATTGAAATATCCATGGACCTGAACTGATGGTATTTCACTGACTGCTGAATTAGCAGAGTACCAGACTGTAACAATATAAAATATATATTGTTAAAAGCCACTTAAGGTTTTCTCTGGAGGGGCTTCCTGAACCTTTGAACAAGAACCCAGGGGACACTCCTTTATTACCACTGTGACCAGGGTCAATTGCTCTAGAACTGAGAAAATTATTTAGGAGGTGATCAGCCTATTAAACCATTAACACATCCATTACTTGAGCTGCTGATCTGGCCTCTCTCTTTATTGCATTTGTGTTGTGCTTGGGAATTTGCTGGCATTTTATTCAGCACATAGCTACATCCACAACAAAAAAAACAGATAACAGGTTTGCATCAACAAGGTTACAAAGGAAGCTTCTCATTTCTTAGGACTTATTTAAACTATTTTGTTTTTATGCTTTTCTTACATGGTGTAAACAAAGGCACAAATTGCAGGTCTTTAATTTACAGAGATACTTTGGATTGTCGGAAATCAAATTTAGTTATTACCATCAGAATCTCAATCTGTCTTTAAGTGTAAGTGCTCACAATGGAAATGCATGATGAACTAGCGGAGCCTCTCCTTTGAAAGTGATAAAGCATCAAATCTCGAAAATAAATGGGCTGTTACAGCTCTGGGCACCCTGTGGTTACAATACAGCAAGGAGAGGCAGATAGTGCTTTGGAGAAAGAGGGGCATTTATTTCTGTCTGTCAAGACTTGGAGAACATACAAGGGACAGAAATTAGTGTCTTAATCTAGTACATTTACGCTCTTCGCTTTTTTAAATGCCTTTTGGCTAGTCATTTTCTTACATCTGATGTTTTATTATCATGTCTCTTATGACATTTTCAGATACTTATTAAATCAAGACTGGGGCTTGCTGCTTTGTGTGCAGCGTCTGATAGTGGATTCCGAGACCAAGCAAAAAGGAGCGGGTGAGATGGAGTATGTTGGGAGATACTGGGCCAGCGTCGGCCATCTCTCACATTGGTATAAAGCCTGACTGCAGATTTCCAAGGGCGTGACAGAGATCAGAACCTGGCCCAGTGCCTGTGCACAGCAGGGGAGGAATAGTTGGAGCACACATACATCCTGCAGGGAGCTGGGATTGCATGAGGCAAGGCAGGGGCTGTGTGGCAGCAAATTCCCGACAGAATGAGGTGCTTTGCTTTCAATATCCACTGTCTGGTAGGTTAGTACCAGAAAGCTACTAATTTTCTTAAATAGTCAAAAAACTTTTCTGGTACATTCAATGCTGATGAAGTTGCCAGATTCCCCCCTGTGGGTGACTGGAATGAGTCCTTTTGTTAGCCCCTGGCAGCCCTCTCAGCCTTCAGCGAGGGGAGTTCAGTCTCCCAACTAGTCAGTGTCTATGGCAGAAGCGCCTTTTGTGATGTGAGCCCTTCCCACTGGGACCTCGAACAAGATGGACCCACCAAATGTACCATACAAGGGTCCATCAGGGCAACAATTTTCCAACCCCACAGGCAAGGCCGGCTCCAGCTTTTTTGCCACCCCAACTGGCCAAAAAAAAAAAAAGCCACAATTGGTGGCACTTCAGTGGCTGCTTTACTGCGCCGCTTCATTCTTCGGCGGCAATTCAGCAGCCGGTCCTTCCCTCCGAGAGGGACTGAGGGACCCGTGGCTGAATTGCCGCCAAAGACCCGGATGTGCCTCCCCTTTCCATTGGCCGCCCCAAGCACTAGCTTGCTGCGCTGGTGCCTGGTGCCAGTCCTGCCCCAGGCCAGGGCTGGATTTGAATCAGTGCCTTACAGTGACAGGCCATGCCGTCGTCTGCATGATGTCTGGAGGAGATGGCAGGGCAAAGATCGCTTTGTTTAAAAGCCATAAATAACAGTGTGGCTGAACAGATTCATTTAAAAAGGAAAAGCCCTTAATTGTGCTGGGGTGCCACACAATGTGCCAGACAGCTGATCCCGGCCCTGGAACTGGTCCCACCATGGCACACTATAGGTGTCTCCAGCTGCAGATTGCTTGTGCAGCAGGCTCTCAGCAGGGTTTGAGGGAAGCCAGGTACAAGACTGCCCTGTGCTCCCTCTTCTGGCCACTGGTGTATTCCGAATACACGACTAATGAGCTGAGGGCTCAGCAGCAGGTGCCCCCGAAATAAAAAGATTCCCTGAATAGCCCTCTGAAAGGAAGAGCTCTCCTCCTCCGGCTCAGTTAAAGCTGCTCCCTTGGACTGGTGGAATCCCAGGGGGTGGCTCCCACAGGGCTTTGTCGGGGGATTCAGGGAAGTGTCCGGGCTGTTTTGCATCACGCACTTAGGCCTGGTCTGCTCTACATTTGTTCTTAATACATCCCACTGCTGCACTTGCTGGGGAATTGGCAAACTGGGGACGCTAGTGCAGACGTGGCTCCAAGCAGCCGCCAGCATTTTAACCATGTCCTCTAGATGTGCTCCAAGCTATGGGTGGTCTACGCTGGCACATCCACGGATGGCACTACTGCTGGAGCAGGACCTGGCGCAGACACAACCCATCAATGGCAAGATTGCAGCCCAGCCTGATCTTCAGCGGAAGGGAATCCTGTAGCTAAGACCCTCCCACAGATGCTTGTGAAGTCAAAGTTGAACCATTCAACTTACGCATCCCCACTGAGTGTTGCTGCTGGGACAGGATGCAGAGAAGCAGGAAGTCTGCAAGACTGCTGGGCCTTGCCTTGTTTAAGGCTGTAAAGAGAAGAATCTGGAGGTTTAGCAGGACCCAGAAAGGAACTGGCAGCCAAAGCAAAGTGTGGCATATTGGAGAGGAGCGTGGCACACTGAGAAGACAGGTCGCTGCCTGCAGCCCCGAGCGCAGTATCTGGGTGGCCTTCAGCAGCATCCCCAAAGAGAGCATAGTACATCAAGCCAGCATGCGGCGATTGGCACTGGATCACTGTGGCTGGGAATGTAACCAGGAGGAAAGGGAGAGGCGGTTAGCTAGCTGCACAGGAAGGAAGGTATTGCTAGCCCTGCTGCTGTCTGGGGGTACGTCTACACTACCCGCCGGACTGGTGGGTAGCGACTGATTTATTGCGTGTAGTGTAGACGTGATAAATCGATCCCCAATCGCTCTCCCGTTGACTGCTGAACTCCAGCTTGGCGAGAGGCAGAAGCAAAATCGACAGGGGAGTGGCGGCCGTCGACCCCGCGCCGCTAGGGTGCAAAGTAAGTGATTCTATGTCAATCTAAGATATGTCAGCTTCAGCTACGCTATTCTGAAGTTGCCTATCTTAGATCAATCCCCCCCCCCCCCCCAGTATAGACCAGGCCTGGGTGTTCAGGAGCAATGAAGTTTCCCAGAGGATCCTGAGGTCGCGCCTCTTATTGTCCAGGACTCTCAATGAAAGCAGGGCTCACAACTCCAGCCGACCAGAATCCAGTTGTTAATTATGTCCATGGTGTCAGATCAGCATAATGCACAGGAGAACCGGGTCCCTGGGACATCCCTATTATGTAAAAACACCACAGCTCCAGGCAGTGTTCGGTGCCACACCTGGCATATCGACTTCACTCTCTTTGGGACACTGAAATCCAGTCTTCCCCTCACTCTCAACACTGCTTGTTTACCTGCCTGTTACTTGAAAAGGCCACACGGACTGTGTTTGAGAGAAAACTCGACGGAAACCCCCCTCCTGGATGAGATCCAGTTTGTCAGGACTCAGATTAGAGCAAATCGTCAGGAGCCCATTAGAACCCTGCAGAGCAGGGGCAGCAGCAAAGCAGCTGCAATAACAGCGCGTGAAAGCAATCCCCGCTTAAACGGGACTCTCCAACTTCTTATCCATCTTGTTTCTCATCCACTTCTCTTCCCTTTGCCATGCTGTGCATGGGGTACCGGCTCTCCCCCTCCTGGGCAGTGCTGGCCAGTCCAGTCTTTGAATAGCACACAGCGAGGTTTCAACTTCTCAGCAGGATACTTTTCACTAACTCCAAACCCCTAATCCCACGGCTAACCCCCTGGGGATGCCTGGCTGAGAAAACACTCAATTTGCTGGCTGCCGTCTTAATTACTGACCATTTGTTAACAGCCTTTGACAAATTAAATCTTAATTCCTCATGCTAATCAGGGAATGTTGCTCTCCTGGAGTCTCCTGCAGTTTACAGCTCCCAGCAGCGTCCGCTTTTCCCAGGCAATATGGCAGAAAGCAGCAGCTTGGAGAGCCACTCACGCAGAGCCTGCCTGATTTCTCTACCTGCAACATCGCAACATGGCAACTTTCAACTTTCAACTTAACAATATATCCGTGCCACGGTGCCTCCTCCTTGTTTGGGGAGGTAGGAGGGGAGAGTGCTGTCTCCATGACCCACTCAGTCCTTGGCCTCTCTGTAGAGATCTACAACGGTGTGTTGCGAGAGATTTATATTGACGTTCTATAAAATTACAATGTACTGCACGGTAAAAAATGGCTAGTCCTATACTTGGGGTCCATATCCTATAGCTAGGGCTGCTGGAAGCATGGGCCAGGGAAATGCCACTGCAGAACTCAGCCTCTCCCGAGAGTAAAACAACAAAACACACACGAAAACCTCAAGCCCTCCACTCTGCAGCACTGGAAAAGCTTGCCAATTAGAAGTAGCAGCAGTAACTAGGTGCAGCGAATATACATCCTTATGGACTGTGAAATCCATAGAATTAGAATGTATACATGGAGGGGAGCGGGTTGTGTATGTATTTATTTATTTGAAAAGTGATCTGTTTATATGTACTGAATTTCAAGGCTGACTCTGGTCACATGTGGCAGAACAACTTTTTCAAAATCACAAAGTTGTATTTCTGCATTTTGGGATTTTTTGGCTGAAACAATACAAAGGATTTTGGGCCATGGAGGAAAAAGGGGAATTTGAAGTTATGGAAGAGAAAGGGTGGTTTGGCATCACGGAAGGTCTTGAACACCTGATTACTCTGCTGTAAACAGGGAAGAACACAGGCAGCCATGGCAAAACCGCAAATATTAGCGGGGTTGGACTCTGTAATGCCCCCAGAGCCTACAGACTCGGATGGGAAGCCCCAAGAGAACAGCTTCCTTGGGAAAGACCTGGCACTGCTGGTTCCAGGACTGTGTGGAAATACAGTGAGCACATGCACCTTCCATGGGTACTTGGAACCCCTGGTTCCAGGAGCAGCAGGGGGATGCTTCACTCAGATATAAGAACAGGATTCCCAAAACGAGTGCCGTTTCAGGGTGGAACTTCAACAGAGCAGGTGGCCTGTCCCTGCTTTCCCCTCTCATGCTTGTTACCACCTCACCTACTCCTGTTGCTCACCAAGGGGGGGAAGACAGCACCGCTGAAACACGGGTTCTGCAACGAGAATGGACGGCCTAGAAATCAGCAGCAGAAAATCAAACCCATTAGATCACTGAAAAGCCTTGTGCTGGGTGGGGACGCCCAAGGTCAAGTGCACCCTACAACAACAAGAGGCAGATTTCCTAGTGCTCATTAGTCTCCGATCAGCGAGCTGGGCCATGCGACCTGTCACACTAACCCTCCTAGTGCTTCTCCCCCCTCACCCCCGCAGCTATCAAAATGCCTCCATAATGGCCTGGCTCGAATTGGAACCTGATCTGATTGATAACTAAAAACTGACAAAACTCAGGAAATGCAACTAGCTCAGAACAGGCCACCAAAACGAGGGCTTCCCCTCATTCATCCTTCTGCTGCTCGCTGGTTGCCGTGAGAGAGAATGAAGCAAAATTTGGTTCTACTGGGAGATACACAAGTTACTGTGGAAACAAGTGAAGTGTGGTGAGATTCTCCCCTCACAGCCCCTGGGAAGGGTCTACCAGCCCCAGCTCCTCATGCTGACCTAGCGCTCAGCAAGGGCAGAGTTTGAGAAGGATGCAGACCCCCCAAACGCAGTGGGGTGGATAGAGGAGACACGTCGGCACCTGGTACAAAGCCACATGCTCCTGACTCTGCTCCGAGTCGAGAAGGTGAGGCCTGGCACCCGTGCCTGCAGCACATTTGCTAACAACACTATCGTTAACTAACGTTTACCTACAAGGAGAAACACGTTCTTAGCATTGACATTTGATACAAATGGGAGTCTATCTAAAGGCTGCAGCCTGGGTTTTGAACAGGGCCGGCTCCAGTGTTTTTGCCGCCCTAAGCAGCAAAGAAAAAACAAGCTGCAATCGGCGACACTTTGGCGGCAGCTCTACTCTACCACCGCCGCTTCGTTCTTCGGCGGCAATTCAGCGGCAGTAGAGGGAGAGAGGGACCTGCCACCGAATTGCCACTGAGGAGCTGGACATGCCGCCTCTCTTCGTTGGCCACCCCAAGCACCTGCATGCTGCGCTGGTGCCTGGAGCCGGCCCTGGTTTTGAAGAGGGGAAGACTTTACATTGCAGTCTCAGATCAGGGAGCCTTAGCCAGGGACATATAGAAGTGGGGTGGGGGGGCATGAGGTTTTTCAATGAGTTGCCTTTAGACTCTAGAAAGTAAGGGACCGATTCAGCGAGAAAGAGGGGTTTTGCTAGGTGGTAGTTTCATAGCACAGCTGCCTCTAGATGCGATGTCACTCCAGTGTGAAGATCAACCCCCAAATCATACCTGGGGAAAATTCCAATACACCTTGTTTATGAATGGGCCCATTTCCAGATGCATTCCCTTTGCTCTGGTTAGCCTCATGGGCTATTTAGAGGAGAGAATCCTTTTAAAGTTAAATGCCCTTCCACTTACAAATGCAAAACAAATGATTTGTCTCCCAAAAGAAAAAGGCCTAAAATACAACAGAGCTTTACATTGTCCCTGGTTTTAGGGCAGGAGAGAACACGAGCCCTATGATACCTTGTCTGAGACAGGGAAGATAACGTAAGAAACCAGGCACAAGAAAAGCATCTGCCAGGGGAGTGAAAGAACAAGCTTTGCACCCTCCTGCGAACAAGGGACGAGGCTTGGAAGGAGGCGACAGCGGGGAACAGAGAGCAGGCTTCGGAGTCAGGCATAGGTGACACGGGACACAAAGGATTTAAGCTGAGATTTGAAGGTAGGAAGTAGCGAACTGGCTGGGGTGGGAAGGGTATCACATACACAAGGAACTGACTCCCAGCTATGGGGAGTATTAATCTCCAGAGAAGGCTAAACTGGGCATAAGAGAAGGTGGATGTGGGGCCACTGATGAGCTATGGAGAGAGACTGGATTTTGAGATGAATGGGAAGCAGGGAAGGGGATGGACAAGTGTGATCTGATCCCATTTCCTGCTGAGAGTCCAGTCTGGTACTTGACTGCGACTCCCTGGGCACTCAAAGAGCAGAGTTTTAGAAAGACTCCAAAATAGGGGGACTCACACTATCAGGTTTTCGACATAAGGCAGGAACAAGGATTTGGCAGAGGGGAAGCAAGACACATTCTAGCAACATTCCAAAGAAGGAGGTTTGCAGAGAACAGAGATGTGGGAGGAAAGAAATTTCTGACCCGGAAAGAAAACGTACAGTTTGAATTAAAGCGTGTGAGAGGGGAGTTAGAGACCTGGGTGGAAGAATGTGACCCTCTGGAGCATTTAGTTGCATAACACTCTGGTGCACCCAGGAGACAGTGGAGTCGAGAGACAGACTGATGGAGTAGAGAGCAGAGGGCAGATGTGGGCTAGGATGTTGTGACAGGCTATGCAGACCTTCTGGCGCCTCAAAGGGGCCCTCACCATCTCAGCTCTCCCACACCTCAAAACACTTTGTCTTGCAAAGTCAGGCAACATCCAGAGGAGGGGGGAGAGCTTGGACCCAGAGCAATTGTCTCGGAGTCTCAAGGGGCAGGAGGTTGCACGCAGTTAGGAGAGCCTCATAAGAACATAAGAACGGCCGTACCGGGTCAGACCAAAGGTCCATCTAGCCCAGTATCTGTCTACCGACAGTGGCCAATGCCAGGTGCCCCAGAGGGAGTGAAGCTAACAGGCAATGATCAAGTGATCTCTCTCCTGCCATCCATCTCCATCCTCTGATGAACAGAGGCTAGGGACACCATTCTTTACCCTTCCTGGCTAATAGCCATTTATGGACTTAGCCACCATGAATTT
>NC_133777.1:1504478-1505786 GCF_003597395.2 Chelonoidis abingdonii
AGTGGGCGCATCCGCCGAGAGTATGCTCACGACCGGGTCCTCGATCTCGGAGACTTCCTCAGCCTGGATGTTCATATTTTGTGCCACGCGCCTGAGGAGATCCTAGTGTGCCCTGAGGTCCAGCGGGGGGGGGACTGGTGGATGTCGTCCCCGCCACTGCCTCATCTGGGGAGGACGATGAGGAGATACCTGGCAGGAGCGGGTCTGGTGGCGGCTCTGACTGGAGCACTGCTTCTGACTCCTGCGGGAGCTCAGCATCTGGAGGATGGGATGACCGCTCTTCTGCAGGGGATGGAGGAGGGCGTGAAGAAGTAGCCTCCGGAGCCCTGTGCTCTGAAACAGACGATCGCGGGGGAATTTGCTGAGGGCCCTGGGCTTGATGATATGCCTAGGGGGTCCAGAAGCCCCACTGCTGCGGACCATGCTCCTGCTGGCTCTCGGAAAAGAGGGCGGCGGGTCTTTCAGCTTCTAGGTACACACTGTCCGCCCGCGAAGAGACAGAGCCTTGGCGAGAGGGCCATGGTGGAGACGAGCGGGAGTGGTACGGGTTCCGCGTTGCAGACGGCGAAGACCTCCTCAGTGCCGGAGATCGGTGCCGTGAGCCATACTGGCGCTGCAATCGAGACCGGGACCTGCCACCAGCTCGGTGCTGGGAGGTCGACCGGGATCTGGACTGTCGATGGCGGGAACGACTCCTCGAGTCCCGGTGCCGGTAACGGTGGCTGGAGCCAGAACGGTGCCTGGAGTATCGGGACTGGCGCGAAGATGACCTGCGCCGCGAGTACGACTGGTGCAGTCGTGGAGAGCGGTGCCGGGACTGTGAGCAGCTCTGTGAGCGAGACCTCCCTCAGGATCGAGATCAGTGCCGGGATCTTGACCAGTGCCGAGCCGGAGAATCAGGGGACGGTGCTCGCATCGGTGTAGGCTTGCCCTTTGATTGCAAAACCCGCACCGGTGGTGCCGGGGGTTGGGGCAGCACAGGCTCCGTTAAGGCGATGAGGTCCCTGGCCAACGAGAAGGTCTCGGGCGTGGACGGGACCATCAGCTCTACCCCAGATCTTGGCGGGGAGCTGGGAAGGATCGGACTCGATGGACCCGCCGGGCCCGGAGTCGACGAAGTCCCTGGCATGGCCAACACGGCCGGTGTCGGCGCTGGGTGCTCCTTTCGGGGCTGTTTAGCCGGGGTAGAGGATGTCAAGGGCCTCTTCCTGTGGGCCGGTGCCGGAGAAAGGCGGTGCCGTGGCATTTTCGTGGCGCCGGAGAGATTCGGTGCCGTAGCCGAAGCGGCACTCGGTGCCGAGGACGCAG
>NC_133777.1:1509667-1516931 GCF_003597395.2 Chelonoidis abingdonii
CTTAATTTGGGGTATACATTGAAGTTGGGCCTCTATTCTGGTGTCTTTAAAAAGGGCCCATGCAACTTGCAGGGATTTCACTTTAGTCACTGTACCTTTTAACTTTCGTTTAACTAACCCCTGTAAGGTAAGGCTGCTGCTCTGGGGAGACTCGCTCTCCACTCACACACAGGGGTCTCAAGAATGCAGCTGATGTCTGTGTTACTTCGTGGTGGGCTGGGGCTTCTGCTTGATCCCACAGCCAAGAGCGCCTGAGACAGTGGCGTCCAGAAGCACTTGGCAGCTGCTTCAGGGCAAGCCATCACTGTGCGTTTGCCAAAAGACTCTCTGGATCTGGGCTCTGCTACAGGAGTAGCCTGCACAGACATGACCTCAAAGCTGAAGCGAGCAGCGACTGTGGCAGCAGCTGGAGAAGACGCTCCAGAACAGAGCCCGTAATTGTTTTCGACAGCAGAGGAAGCCAGTGCACAGTGCAAAGCATCCACTGGAAATGACAACAGAATGGGAAGAGATACAGGATTCAAATCAGGAGAGGGGTGTTCAAGAGACAACAGCTCATACTTCCAGGTGCTCAGAGACAGAACCAGTGATGGTACCAAGAGCTGCACCAAGATCAGAGGAGGAGAAGAAGAGAGGCATCCCACAGATGGACCTGAGCTCATGGAGATGATCCAAGAACCAAGGGGAGGAAGGTGTTATGGGTATCTCACAGATGGGTCACCTCTGCAAGCAAAACTCCTTCTTTCAGCTCACAGACAGGGATGGGAGCCCCTGCACAGGAGCCATGTGACAGCCAGCTCACCACATCTCTCTCTCTGGAGCCCAGAGAAAGCATCACCGGCCCCAGGCACTTTTCTGTTCGACATCACCTCCCCCGTCCCACCCTGCACTATGGCCTGGGGTGGGGAACAGCCAATCTGCTCAGGAGAAAAGAGACTAAGAAAAGGCCAAACTGGGGGTGGGGGCACCATCAACAAGGGCAGGTTCAGTGAAAGAAACATTACATACAAATGCACAATGCTTAGACGAATCAGAGCCCTGCTTGTCCCCTGACGAGTTCAGAATTTCAGGGGAAGACTCTGCCTGGACCTTACTTGGACGTGCAGTTTGGAGGGCATGTGGCAGGAAGTGTCCTCTGGGTGACGGGGCCCTGTGCAGATAGGGGCTAGGGACGTGGCTCTGCCTGCCCTGCGGCCGCACCGGGTGGCTGGACTGTGTATGCAGGGACCTTGCTGCCCTCTGAGCAGTAATGTCTATGCATCGGTTTCCCCTCTGGGATGGTGCAGCCCCACACCACCCCCAAAACCAGGCTGTGATGGCAAGACACAATGGAGCCCTAAGGTAAGACATCATGCGACAACTGTTGGATACAAAGACTGTAGAGCAGGGAAACTGGCAACATTTCTGTGCCTCTCTCGCTGGCTCTCATCCCGGCGTCAGTGATGGGAAGAATTATGAGGCCCATCCACATCGGAAACGCTAGCACCCCTCACCCACATACAGAAAGGCTTTTGGAGAATGGTGGACGACTTCCACTATCAACACACAGAATGACGTGAGCCAGCTAAGAGCCATGGACGCCCCTTCTTTCATCCCTGAAATGGGTCTGTCACAAACCAGCCCTCTAGCCCTGTCGTGAGCACATGCAATGCCCAGAGCCCTGTCCTTGGAGTGACCACTCTGAACGCACTGGCTCCAGTGGGACAAGGTGTACAAGCAGGCCTGCAGAACGGGGCCCTGAGGGGTGGCTCTGGCCCAGAGCTCGCTGAACAAATAGGAGTTTAACCCCGGCAAGGACTGAATAAAACCTGCGCCCTTTGAATCTGACCCACTGATCAGGATACTTTGCACTTCTGGGGAGATTTCAGCTGGAGAACTCCCCTTTACACACTTTATAAAGCAGAGCAGCCGGCGGGGCAGCATAACAAAGGCTCAGAGTGGGGACTTGCCCCAGGTCAGTGGGAGAGCTCAGAGTAGAGCCAGATGTCCTGGTGCCCAATGCCCTGCTCTTCCCACCAGAGGGGAGAAAACTTGACTCATTAATACTACTTTGCTTCCTACCAACATCTCATACATCTCATTAATTTATATGCACCAGAACAAAAGTGCTCTTGTGTGCACGAGGCTGGAGTCATAACAGATCCCCACATTTAGATCCAGAAGTAGAACCAGTTGTTCAGATATGGCTCTTCCCCAAGAGTGGGGTTTTATAGCAATCTCTGGAAAACACAGAGCCTTCCCCCTTTACGGAACAATTGGTAGAGCCCTGCAAATCTGCAGATATCCGCTTGATATCTGTGGATATCCACATTCGCCGGGGGGGGGGGGGGGGATCTCCGCGAACCATGTTTGTGGATCAGATGCGGATACAAATTTTGTAACCATGCAGGGCCCTAACAAGTAGTATTGCTGTGAAAGGGATCATTGCGGCTGCCTGTTAGAGTAGGGATGCAGTTTGAGTTACACTTATAATCCTCCAGCTTGGCTGTATGCCTCACCGAGTCCACTACACATAGGACAAAAAGGCAACAATTCAAATACGGTTTCCCGGCATCCTAGACCCAAGTCTGGCATGCCTACAGCTGTTGGACAGCATGAGTTTATGCTGCAATTCCAGTAACATTCATATCACTGCACTTTGAAGAAGTCCAGATCCCAAAATACCCAAACAATTTAGAGCTAGAGAATAATGTCAAGCTTTAAAAAGACCTATAGATTAACAACTGAACGAATTGAGTCCACAGGTGTTTTTCTCAAGTCCTACCAGGCTGCTATAGCTGAAGGTAATGATGCCCTGATGCGTCTTGCAGCAAGTTTGACCTGGGTTATCTCCCTATCAGTGCTAACCTTGGCACTCACTGGAATTAACTTCCCTCACCTTTTCTCTTTTTTAATAACGTTGGGGAATGTTCCGACGGAAGGTTTCAATGGAAGGAGAATTTCCTGCTCCTGAACAATTACAGCGCGATTTAAACTGCACACAGATACACTGTATTTGAACACCACCCTATTGGGAGAGCTCAGGAAATCAGCCCATGACTGGCACTTTTGGGGGCATTTCTGCCATCTAAGGGAAAGTCAGATTTGGGGTTTGGCTTGGGGTTTTTTGGAGAGGAGGGGGAGGCTGTTCGTTCGTTTTATCCTTTGTTCACTGGGACAATGCAGAAATTCCACAGATCCATACGAACAGCAGAAAGAAATGATTCTCTAGCAGTGAAGCCATGAAAGTCGTTCCTCTGTGACTGATTTAAAGGGTTACCTTTGTGATGGCTGGCGAGTGTGAGGAAGAAGCAGGGCAGACATTTATGCCAATTAAAGAGCTTGCATAATTCATACCCCAAAATGGAAAATCCTGACTACAAACATGGAGCCTTATTTACCTAAGCAGCAGCAGACTGTGTTGGAGGGAAGTGAATGTAAAATACAGTCAAAAGCCCAGAGCAAAGAAAGTTGATTGGCAGGAGTATTCAGCCACATGGAGAAATCCTCCTTTTTCGCAAACATCTTTAGAAACGCCTCCGTAACATATGGCTTCCCTCAGTGACACAAAGGGGCTAATTATTGCGCAGGAATGTCCGAGGTATTAAATATAGGATCACTACAGTTACAATGCCTCACCAGAAAGACAATTCACATTCAGTGTCAGCGCCAAAGAGCTTCTGTAGATAATTAGTTCAAGGACAAAAAAAAAAGGTTACTAAGGCTGAAAACTGAGGTGGATGCTGCTGCTGCTGCTCCGATCTCAATCCATTGTTTTCCCCATATCACTAACTGCGCCTGATTAATTTTACTTTTCTCTGATTTCTCTGCTGGCAATAAATGGGGAACAAAGGCGTATGCCTGAACAGGAGCAGTAATTCATCAGCACCCTTCAGAGCCTGCATGCAGCTGCCCTCTTCTCAGCATGGCTGCCAGTTGTACCAGACACTAATTCAGCCGAGCCCTCTTTTCCCATGGTCTCCACGGAGATGGCAATGGACTTGCATCCTAATGAAGTGGCGGCTGGTATCGCCTAAAGCCTGCAAACCTGGGAAGTGGGTCTCGCAGGGTCCTTTTAAACTTGGACTTGGAGCGGCGCTGGGAATGGCACTCATGTAATTAAAGATGCAGCCCTCTGTTCTTTGCCAAGTATATTTGCAGGGCAGTTCATTATTCTGCAGAATCAGCCCGAGTAAATGAGCAGCCCCACCCCTTGCAGGGATATTACTCAGGAGGAGCACCAAGACACTGACTAACTTGCACTTTTATTTCGGTGCTGCTGGGACAGTTTAATGCCAAAATAAAACGAGCATTGTCTGCGAACTGCCACTTCAGGACAACAGTCCAGCGCTGACGGAGCAGAACAATGTCCGCGACCAGCACCGATCACCCCTGCTCCAACAATTTGTCACCAAGAGGCACCCGGACGCGAAATATAAAAACCAGTCCCACACAGGAGAAATAATTTTGATCACAAATCAGAGCACTAACAGCCAGCGGTCGTGAGACTGTCTGTCTGACTCCCAGGTGGAAGCTTTCCATCACAGAGCATCACAGTGTTGGCACCAATTCAATCACTACAACTCTGCCATGGAGGCTCCACGGAGAGAGAAAAAACAGAAAATGGGCACCAAAAAATTAAACAAATTAAAATCCCCAACCCGGAGCCTTCTGCTAAAATGTAAAGAAATGCTTCATCTATAGCAAGGCATGTTCACCTCCTCTCTCCTGGGCTTGACAGCAGATCCCATGGAGACGGTGCCTTCACATTTATTTGATGAGATTGCACGCATATTTACACTTGGCTTTGCACTATGCATGCTAATGAGTTACTCCAGAAAAGCTATGCAAATTAATTGCTCAAAGTATCCGTTAACTTACCAAATTGGGAGTCGTGATGCAAAATGAGAGGGCAGGATTTTGTAGCGCACTTCTGTGGCACGTTGCTACCCAGGTCTGGCAGACGATTTGTGGCAGGGAGCTTTCTAAACCTACAGGATCTCTCAAGACTAAAGGTAGGGAGTGAGCTATAAAAGGGCTGGTGAAAAAAAAAAAAGGAGCGAGAGACCTGCTTATATTTTTGTATTTAAATTTTTTTTTTTTGAGCTCACGTAGCATTTAGGGTCACATGCTGCCTTTAGCATCAGTCTGTACTGTCACATGATCAAGGTCATGAGTCACGTGACAAGCAAACCTGATGAAGTGCCACTAAGAACCATTTAGAATCAACCCTAAAAAACTTAGTTGTAAAAATTTAATTTAGAACAGGTTAATGAAATAATTAATTTTGAAGCAGACGTCTAACCTTTAGAACTAAATTTTTTGGAGGGAGGGGCGGGGGGAAAGAAGCGAATGAAATGCCAAGATTTCGATGAATATTTAATACACCCTCCTCGCAAGCTCCTGCCACTTGGAGCCGCGCCAGCATCATTTGAATTCCATCCTTTGTTAATAACTAAATTGACGCCTCTGTTGCTATTCAATGTTTGCAGCTCTATCAAGCTGTAATCTGTCACACAAAATACCAGAGAAAGCATAACTCAATAGAGCACACATCCATTTTCAACCCATAGAGCACCTGGTCCATACAAAGCACAGGGCGCATCTGTCCTGCAGACGTTCCTCAGTGGGGTGTGGGGTTTTTCCCCTACTGTTTTAACAATACACTGAACGTAACCAAAAAAATTAACAGGAAAATTTTCGGTGCAATTTTGAACACAGCATTTTGTATTATTTGTAAATTTTTAATAAAAAAAGTAATAAAAATTCTGATCCTAGACATACAAATCTGCCCAAATCCCACTACAAAATTATAAATCACCTCATGTTACAAACCCACAGACACTTGCAGGATTGCTAGTGAGGCTACAGCAATATATACAACAATCACAGCAAAAACAGCAGCAGCAGCAGCCACACAATGAATGTGAACTATAGAAAACAGGGAGTGGAATCCCAATGACAGGTGACTTGTTCCACGATTCAGTGACCAGGCTGCACAAACATACACCCACCTCATTCTGAAGTTGCAATTTTAAATTAAAATTTTAGTTTTACACATGTATGAAGACACACAAAATCACATCAATAAACACCAATAAGATTTTCCCTGTGAAAATCAAACAGCAGATCAGAGATATTCTCAGCTATCTGGGGGAAATTCAGATATGGACCAATTTATACAATAGGGTTGGTTCTGAATGCAGATAGCAATGAAGGGAGCTCACAGAGCCTGCTGTGGAGCAGCCAGAATGCAAAGTTTCCAATAGTCATTGTTACTTCTCAGTTAGTTTAACTAATTGGGCAATAGCGTCAATGTAATTTGCTCAATTCCCCTAAACCATTAATTACTTCACATGCAGGACAAATATATTTTGCAGTTTGCTGCACAGTAAGACCATGCAGGCGGGTTCATTTGCATTCCTGGCACACCGACAAACACTGGAAATAGGTGTCTGAAGCTGTGCTGAGGCTTTACTGAAACACAGCAGAAGGAACAGGCGACTGGCAGCACGCAGGGGGAACCCAATTTTCATTTTGTATTAAATCAGCTGCTTGCGTTTCAGGGAAATACTGAAATCCAAGGTATCAGTAGCAGGTGGTTTGCAGCTGCCTAGCCCTAGGAGTTATAACAATTGTGCTCTTTGCGAGGCTCAGAAAGAAGCAGGTCGTGTGGAGCACATGCGGCCAGCTAGCCAAGCCTCTTGGCTTGGGGGTCAGAGAGGGAAGGGTAAGGGTGGATGTAATGCCACTTAGGAGGCACCTTTCATTTTCCTAATAGGAGCAAAGTTCGTTTCTGTCAGTTAATTCCTTCTGCGTCTATACTCATGTAACGGGCTTGTGCTTTCTGAGAGCATCAGATGGGCTGGAGTTGGGAGTGAATAGAGACCATTCCTCTGCCTTGGCAAGACTAATTGTTGGGGAGGAGTGGATTGAGGGTGCTCCGAAAGGTATCGTAAGGGGGATGCAGCAGTGACCCAGAGCTGGAGCCAGGCTGTGTCAGATGGGAGCTGAGTTGGAGGGGGATTAGGCAGAGAGGGAATTCAGATGCCTGAACTGGAGCCAAGACCCCCACAAAGAGGAGTCACTAAGGGTACGTCTACACTGCACGATTATTTCGAAGTAGTTTAAACCGATGTTACAAAACCGATGTTATAAAATCGGTTTTGCGCGTCCACAGTGCGATCAAAAAATCGATTGCTTATGTCCATGGTCCAAGGCTACCATCGATTTCAGGAGCGGTGCACTGTGGGTAGCTGTTCCTCAGCTATCCCATAGTTCCCAC
>NC_133777.1:1537242-1574349 GCF_003597395.2 Chelonoidis abingdonii
GTGTGACGGAAATCAACGTATTGGCCTCCGGCGGCATCCCACAGAGTGCGCAGTGACCGCTCTGTGACAGTCAATCTAACTTCGGATGCAGCGGCAGGTAAACAGGAAAGCCACGCGATACTTTTGAAGTTACAGTTTCCTGTTGTCCACGTGAGCTCTGATCGCACGCTGGCGATGCAGTCTCAAATCCAAGAAGAGCTCCAGCATGGACCGTACGGGAGATACTAGGTCGATCGCTGTATGCGGGAGTACAATCTGTTTAATCCGCCCGTTACAGAACACGAATAGCAAAGCTTTGATAAATAAACTGCAGGATACACAGCGCTGCGTGACAAGCGAACGGGAAAATGGACACTCATTGAAGGAGGGAGGGGTACTGAGACTGCCAGCTATCCCATCAGTCCACAAGCAGTCGTCTGAATAATTAATTTGCAATTATGGCAGAGCTCCCAATGTCTGTAAGGGTCAAACACAGGTGTCTGGGCGTGGTTCAGGAACCAGCTCCTCAGTTTTTCGCCCCCCACCCAACGTGAACAAGGGTAAGAAATTATTCCTTGACTACTTTCTATGGTCACCCATGTGTACTAGAATGCTGCTGGTAGACGGTCCTACACACTGAAAGCAGTTCCGCCCTATCCATCTCCTCCTCTCGTGGAGACGGTGCTGCAAGACTGCCCACGCATCCAAGGAGAATCGCCCATTCTCAATCATTGAAGGCAACAAGTGCTACCCGTTTTTTGTTGCAGTAGATAGGAACGAACGGCTAATGAACAAGCTTAATCATTGAAACTTGGGGCTGAAAATTTTTGCAAATCACATTTGGGATTGACTCAGCTTGGCAATGAGCAAAATTCTCCCTTATGGTGTTCTAAATAGAGTCCATTCTCTGGACTGTCATAGGCCCCGGGAGGCTGCTCCAAAGTGCCTCCGCTCCCCTGACATCATGTTCTCGCACTAACAAGTACTCTGTTTCTATTCGGTATTCACCTTAATATTCATGACACAAACGGGGGGAGGGCAACTGACTATGCGGTAGCCCAGGAAGGTTGAGGGAGGAGGAAAGCAACGGGTCGCTGTCTTGCAGAGGCAACCCCTGTGAATTACTGACGAACGGAGCACCTGTGCCTCTGAAATACACTGAGTCTCTTACACACTTGCCTATTTATTCTAGGCAGTGACAGTGCACTCACTGACCGCTCTGGTCCGCAATCCGAACTCGCATGTGCGGAAGTGCCGGAAATAGGGAAACCCTGAGAGCTTTTCAGTGACAATTTCCTGCTTTTCACGTGTCCAGCTCTGATCACCACGGGTGGCGATGCAGTTAAATGCAAAAGTATCTCCCGTGCATTGAAGCCTTACGGGAGTAGCAGATTTCATCGCTCGTATGTGAGACAAATCTGTTTTATCAGAGCTTCCGTTAAAGTGAACAGAAATGCAAGCCTGAAAGAACTAACAGGGATACAACAGCGTGCGTGATCAACAGTAACGGGAAGTCAGACACTCAAACGATGGTACTGGAGGAGGGAGGGGGTAAGAGACTACAGCTATCCATCTCGCACAGCGTCTCTGAAAACTATTTGCATTTTGGCTGCGCGCCATCTCAGCGTAATACACGTGTCTTGCGTGGTTCAACTGACAGCTCGTCAGTTTTTTTTCCCCTCCAGCAGGTAAAAAAAGGAAATAAATAATCCTTGAGTACTGTAAATGTCACCTCTGTGTACTGAATGCTGCTGGCAACGCGATGCTCTGCGGTGAAGAGGCAGTACGCTCCTCTGCCCCTCCCAGGGGTAGAGAGACCCGCCGAACCCTAATCCGAGTTATCACTATCGAATTTAGCGCTACTCCTCTCGTTTGGGAGGAGTTCCGAAATCGATTTAAGGAGGCGGTTAACTCGATATTAATGACGACGTCGTGTGAACGGATACAGCGTTAAATCGGTATATCAGCCATTAAACCAATTTAAAGTCGCAGTGTAGACCTGGCCTAAGAGTGGGAGTTCAAACGCAGCACAGATGAAAGCTGGCAGCACTGTCCATGAGCAGTGAGAGGAAGCTGGGGCAGGTTAGGGGAGATCATTTCAGACGGGAGGCCGGCGGTACGGTACCCCGCTAACTGCCCAGAACTACTTGCAGTTGTGCCAAGTGGCATACGGACATGCCTAGTCTGAGCAAGTCACGGTTCTCCGGACCCAGGTACTGCAGGGCAGGGCTGCTGAACAGATGAATAAATAAGAGACAGAAGACCCAGAGCCATGACTTAGAGGAGACACACAGCGGCAGGATGGGAGAGTGGCTCAACACAGACAATAATTATTTTACCTTTCGGCTTCGGCCCTGTGAACCACAAAATTCACCTCCTCTTGCTCTAAATACATAGACCCCCTACACCACTAGCACTAAGTGAGAATCTCCCTTAGCAGTATAGGACACATGACACACAGGTTATCAGTTCTGATTCCCTTGGGTGGTGGACACAGGTGTACACACAAATGGGCACCCCCACCACAGCCCCCGGTCCCAGAGAAGGTTGGTAAGGTCCCAGCCTCAGAGTGCCGGGCAGCATGGCCCCAGCAGCAGCTGCCCTGAGTCCCTGCGGAAGGCAGGCAGGCCTGGACCAGCCCAGGGAAGAGTGCTGGGAACTGCAGGCCTGGGGACAGAGCGTGGGCAGGCACATGCTAGGCTGTTTGGGGAAGCACAGCCTCCCCCTGCCTATACACCCGCCACCCTTGCCGGCACGGCTGGGCAGCCCCAGAGCCAGGCCACGGTGATCATGCAGCTCTCAGCAATCTGTTCCCGTGTGCCAACACTATAGTGAGCTCTATCTGTCCCTGCTCCCACACCTCGGACTGTAAAATAAACCTTCCCCTAGGATGAAACAAGAAGGCAACAGGAAGGTAGGAAAGCCAGCGGTCCTGCGAAGGCAGTAACTCACAGGGCTCAGGGCAGGATGTGGGATTTAAGTCCCTGGGGGCAGCAGTCCAAGAACCTTCTAGGGCACTGCACCATGCAGCATCTTGGGGTTTGTACAAACACCTTTGCATCCACACCTGTTGAGATGTGGCCCACATTACATGCTCCTCCAGCATGCCGTGGAGCAGGCACTAACGGGTAACTTCAGCTAACCGAGCTGGAACCACTTCAACATCAGGGCAGGCCAGAATCCTCTCATCTGGTTGATTCCCTGCCACAAGGGGCCTCTGGCATAGGCGGGCCCTTAGTATCTCCTGTTCTCTGAGCACAGCACAGTTCTGTCTCTGAAGGATTGGAACGCTTTAGCCTAACTAAGTCTTTGGGATTAATACAGGGGTACCTGGGTGAAAATTAACAGCCTGTGACATGCACGAGGCCAGACTAGATGATCTCACAGTCCCTTCTGGCTTTAGACACAAAGTGACTATGAAAGTCTCCTGACCAGTAAAATATTAGCTTGTTGGAGCAGCCAGAAGGACAGGATATGGTGAAGCTGGTTCAGGAAATGTATAAGAGTTATTTATTTCATTTTTAAAGATAACAAACATGCAAATGCATCATAACCAGAAACTCAGGTCCAATACTGTAATGGTCTGTATCCCCATATTCATGCCTTTTACAGACTATACTAAATTTCATACAAAGTATGCCTTGCGAGGCATCATTTGAAAACTCATAATTTACTGATCATTAGTGTCCTGATAAAATATGTATGACAACATTGTATGTAAAGTTATAAGATTCTACTATGTTCCAAGGCTGGAGAGCAGTCACAAACCAGTTCCTCAGAGCAGAAGGCTAGTTGACACCACAGCCAGGTGTCAACAAAATTAAATGGACCATCACTTGGTTAAGTGGCCATCCTTTGGCAAGAAAGAGGATGTGGGTGAAAATCTACATCTTGACGAAGAAACAGCTGGGGGTTCCTGTCCACAAAGACTTTCCATTTTCTGAACCTCAGCTGGAGATGATTCTCAAAGAAGCGAAAGAGCTATAAGAAAGGGGAGCAGATGCTCCAAATAATCTCCCACTCTCTCTACTCATGGCATTAACAACACTTGAAGAACAAAAGAAGCAGCACTGGATTGGGGGAGAGATCCTGACTGAAAGGAATACAGCCAGACTGCTGTAACGTGGTGAGAGAGACATTTGCTTTGAATTCGCTTAACTGGTTAAGTTAGGTATTGCGCTTTACTTTTATTTTCTTGTAACCAATTCTGACTTTTATGCCTAATTACTTATAGTCCCTTAGAATCTATCTTTTCTAGTTAATAAAACTTGTTTTATTGTTTTATAGTGTGTTTGGGATTGAAGTGTTTGGGAACCTCCATTGGAGATAACAGGGCTTGTGCATATCATTTTCTAGCAATAAAATGACAGATTTGATATGAGCTTGTGTTGCCCAGGAGAGAGTTGGGCAGTACAAAACGCACATTTCTGGAGGAAAGTCCAGAACTGGGTGTTCACTGATGTTGCCCTGCAGGATAATTCATGAGTGGCTGGTTCTAGCATGCATGTAACAGGGAGCGATTTACAGACTGGAGGTGGTATGTGCGGACACCAGGAGTGGTAAGGCTCACAGCGAAGCAGTGTAAAAGGCACCCCAGGTTGGAGAACTGAGGGGATGCAGCTTTTCAACAGTCCAGATTGTACCCTGAGTAATGTCACAAGTGCTACAGCTATTCATCAGCCTTCTCCAAGGGACACTGAGCTGCCCCATCAGTCAAACAGAAATCACCGCCTAGTCCCTCCCTACTCTCAAAGGGCGGGAAAAACAGATGGGCCTGGACGTTCAGTCTTGGGCCAAGACCAAGGCATAAAATGAGTTGCAAAGTCAAGGCCCCCTAGGTGAGAACACCAGGCCAGAAGCCCCCTCCCCTCCAAGCCAGGGGCTGTCAGCTCCAGTGCCTCACCTCAGCTGGCAAGTTATCACACTGGGAGAGCGCTGGCCCCAGGGGACAACAAGGCCCTAACCCCTTTAGGTCTTTATAAAATAGATCAGGCTCCAGAAACAAATGGGGCGCAGGCTTGCATCAGCCCCCTGCAAGCCCCCTCACTTAGCAACTGAGCCTCTGCATTGTACAGAGCCACCGGGAAAACAACTACCACGGCAAATTCACCCAATGGTGCAGTGAAAGCAGTGGCAGGAACGGGGCAGGGTGTGCCAGCAGCCAGCACTCTTACCACCATCTTCTCTAACCCGTAAGGGAAGGAAAAACACCCACGTCTTGTCTACACTAGCATGCTTCTGGGGGGTGTTGGAAAATGCTAGTGCACATAAGGCTTCTGACTCACTGAAGGGAAATGTCGCTCAGGCCAACAGAAAAAGGAGGCAAGGCAAATGCCGGCATGGCGTAGGGGCAATTGGGACAGGAGTTTATACAGCTCAAGCAAATGTCAATGCAAACAAGGCCAGGAGCAGAGAGCCAAGGTCAGTGGGTAAGACACACCCTGGAGACTTGGGTCCCAGCAGCGTTTGACCAGGGGCAGGAAGGGACTCCCATGGATGTTAATTTCAGTTGTTTTAAATCCCCAGACAGAACGGGCAATGACCTGTCTTCCCAGACCGGTAATGAATTCTTGCCTCAAGAGAAATTCAGTAAGGGATGGGGAAAGGAGGGATGTACAGTGGCTCCCCCGCAAGGAATGCTTGGCAGAGCATGGGAGAGAGACGCTGAATAACATGGAAAATTTGAACAATAAGGCCCATGGGCAACGATACAGAGAGCAGTAATTGTAACTAAAGGGTGAGTGCAAAAAAGCACAAAGATAAGATCAGAGCTGCGAGAGACATGGGCTGAGATGTGTCACTCTGGGAGATCAGTAAGTGATTTAATGGAAAGAAGTGAGGAGTTAAAGGGAGCCTTTATACAGATAGTAAATACTTTGCATCATGTTGGAGGGATTAAGCAGGCTGATGCAGTAAAAGTATTGGAAGCAACATTAGGTGAGAAGGGAAAAGAAGATGCTTGGGTTAATAACAGAACCCAGTTGCAGCGGTATAACTGGGTGCAGTCATGGATGGTGAACCCCTTTTGTAATACTGTAAAACTAAGTATACAAAGGGGAGGTAACCACCACCACTGTGCTCCCCACCCCCCCAAATTTCTTCAGAATAAAGGTAAAGGCGATGGGTCCTTCCCGATGCAGGTATCTGCAAACAATCAATTGTGCTGGCCGCTGCAGGGACAGAGACACGGATTTAAATTGTTTGACTCTGGACAATTTAGTCAAAATCATTAAAAGAAAAGAAGGTTTCCATTTGTGCTTGATTGCCTGCGAATGTACAAGGAGGGAATGTAATCTGGGGACAGCTGTATTTTAAAAAAATATAAAATACATAAAATTGGTGCAATGCAAGGGGCGTTGAGCAAACAGGTTTACAAGAAATGCAAATATCTTTGTGTAATTATGTAAGGTTTAAAAAACAAAACTCCTCGCTTATAAAACCCTCTTTTGTACGTGTAAAATAAATTGGCTTTTAAAAGATTCCACTAAAAATTCCTTTTGAATCTTTCATTCAGTTACAAAACTGACAGACACTTTTTGGGCAGTTGCCAAGGGTTCCTGGCAGTCTTTCTTTCAAGCCAAACATAGGTAGCTAGTGTTATTTAGCCTTTAAGCCTTTCGGTTCCTCAGTGCTTTTATAAAGTTCAACATCTTTTTAAATAAAGACTAATGGATGTGGTGGTGGCTGTGGCTGCCAGAACTGGAATTGTGGGGAGAGACATGATCCTTGCTCAGCAAGAAAACAGCAGCTAAAAAAAGTGTCTGGAGAATGAAAAATTAGAGACACAGTAACGGCAGGGTGGTGGCACAAGAGAAGCGATGTTAGGAACACTGTGAGCTGTAAGGAGACTCTGAGTGATCAATCATTTTGATGGGGGTACACAGTATTGTCAACCCCACATACTCAAAAATCATAAGATTATATATACAAATACTAGATTTGGGGTCTTTTTATTTGCCTTTTGCTTTTGAGCCTTTAGAGGGCACTGGTCTCACATTTTGAAGCTTTCTCCATAGCCATGAGGGCTAGAAACTTAATTTTTCTGTAAGACAGAAGACTTAAATTATCACATATCCACCTGACTCCAGGAGCTGGGGCTTTAAGGAAAAATATAATGATCATGAGACTCATAAGAAAATCATGAGAGTTGGTGACACTGGGTACATGGGAACTCTAAGCACAAAGCAAATAATTACATTTCATGTGAAAATTAATTTTGCTAACGTCTTTATGGCAACTAAAGGGTGGGGATAAATTATAAAAGGAATGTGCATTCCTGTGGAATATGGAGTGTAAAAGGGCTAAAAGAAATGCAAACGAGATGTTACTTAATTAAAATCCTATAGAGGCTACACAAAGGAGCCATAATAAGTTGTATGTTCACAGCGGTATCCTTTGCGAGCAGGAACCACCCAGTACTGAGGAAGATCAGTGAGTATAAGAAATGGAGCTTAACCATTAAAAATACTATCCAAAAGATTTGTTCAAAAGTACATTTTATTCCAGGAGTGATGAACTTGTATGGGGCTGGTTTTGTAAATGGAAAAAAATAATTTTGCTCAATTGTATAAAAATGTAAAGAAAGAAAAATTGAAATGCCCTATACTGGAAAGGGTTACATCTATTAGAGAAACATTGTATAATGATGTTCAGTTTATGCACATACCAGAGTTACCGAATTTCAGTAATTTGCGGTCACTGAAATTTGGTCAAAAATGGTTAAAAACTATTAAAGGGACTTTATTGACAAAACTATAAACTTTAAATGCATAAAACAGCTAAGATGGGGCAGCAACAGAACTGGAGGGAACTTAATACAATTGGCATGGAAGCTGAACTGTTTAAGACCAGGATGTCGCTCTGAAACCAAGTGACAGAGATTCTGTGGGAACATGACCAAGCATTTTAACAAGCTAGCAGCAGAAGTATTGCATCTGTGAAATGAACAAGTGTTTCAGGAAGAATTAGCACCTAGAGAATTGCATTGCATTTTAAAAAACAACAAAGCAAAGAATGTATCAATAAAGAACTTTTAATTGTTTATGATCTGTGATGTTGTAAATGGTTTTTCTAAATGTATGAAATAAAGTTAATATGCTATTACGAAAAGTAAAAAGCAAAAGCAATGACGTTATATAGTGGAAATGTGTTATATAAAGTAAAAAGCAGCTTTAAGTGACAAAGAACAGGAAGGTTGCCCTCTGTTATTACTACAGAAGTAAGCTATAAACAAGGGAGGTCCTACTAATTAGTGCAGGGTACAGAAATTAACAAGAGTCCAATACCATAAAGTTATATGTGAAACCTCTGCAGCCCACATGGCGTGGAAGGGTTTTGCTTTTCCTCCTCAGATACTGTTGGAAGACTGTGACAAGGTCTGGGAAAGCCCCAAACTTGTATTGCTGTTTGCTGGGGCGGGGCCAGGGGTGGTGGTGGTGCAAAGGCAACACTTACATGAGCAGGAGTAATGGCTGAGAAGGAGTTGCCAGCTTGTGGGTGTTCTCTGGGAAACTTTGCAAATTGAACAGTGTGGCTGAGATGCTGGGAAGTTGGTAAAGTAAAAACTTCCTATACTGGGAATGGGAAGTATTGTGTGGTGGCTGGAAAGGATCACTTCCTATATGGACCCAGAGACTGTTATTTTCACTGGCCTTTGTGCTGTTTCAGACCTGAATTTCCCGTGGTGATAAATAGCAAGATTTTTATAATTTGTACCAGTTTTCCATAATGTAAGCGAAATACAGGCAAAGTTAAAATTGCAGTAGGGTGATTTAAAGGCAGAGAGAGCACATACTGTGGGATTACATTCCTGGTGAAGGTTGTCATTTAAAGTTTTGGACATTCTTAACGTTACTGTGGTAATTCCTGTGTTGATTTCATATTGCAGAGTTTGGTGGTTGCATACAATTTTGCCAAGTTGCAGAAGTATGTTTGAAATGCTTGACATAGTAAAACCTGCATTGTATGGAGGGTTTTAAGATGGGGAATGTAGGAACATAGACCCCACTAGACCTGGGTGAAGTGTGGTTTTAAATTGAGTTGGGGTGCCAGCATGAAGAACAGGCCAAAGCATATGATCAAAAAGAAGGAAGCGTGGTTGTGACCCTTTGAAATACCAGGCTTCTCTTCTTTGAGCTTTGGACTGAAGAAATAGCAATAAATCCCAGTGAACTGAGTACCAGGTGCAGTAAATAATTGGCTATAGAAGAAACTGCTTCCTCTGGCCTTCGTTAAGGTCTGATAATTGGCAATAACATCACTTGTTTGTTAAAGGGTTTAAAAAAAAGTAAAGGTAAAGGCTGCTAATACCTTCCTGACCACGCTGGAGCCAACCAGTATGTGGTCTAAGCATCTCTGGCTTAGTCTGTCTGTAAGTACCTTGATCAAGCGCTGATAACTGTTTGTTGCTGTTTGGCTGGAGTAAAGTGCTTATTGCTGAGGCTTTGGGGCATGTTTGGAGCAATTGCATTAATACATTTGGCCTTTGGATTGAGTCAAGGAGTTGCTGGTTTGGTTAGCACCGTGGCAATACGCTGTATCCGGAACAGCCACCCCCACACCATGCGTGTGCCGGATGCCGCCTGCAGGAGTCAGCCTTTGAAATGTGCTGCAGGGAGTACGAAGGAGCTGTCACGTACTCGGCATCCCCCCCAGCACACTGGGACACGAGGCTCCAGGCTAGGGTGACTAAATGTCCCGATTTTATAGGGACAGTCCTGATTTTTGGGTCTTTTTCTTATATAGGCTCCTATTACCCCCCAACCCCCGTCCCGATTTTTCACATTTGCTGTCTGGTCACCCTGCCCCCGGACCCTCAGTCCCCATGTGCAGGGCCCATGGCTGGGCTGTTCTGTGCCTGCAGTGTCACAGCTCTGACTTGTGCTCGCTGCCAAGAGATGACATGCAGACTGGCTTATATGGCCCTTCCTGGTGCAAACCCTGCCCTTTGTGCAGACAGGACCTGCCCTGTGCATCATCTGCCCGTTGCAGCAAGGCCGGTGATCGTGCCTTTGTGGCTGCAGTGATGGGCCCACAGGGTGGAACTCCCTCCCCTTCTCCCCGTCCAAATCCCTCACAGTTCAGCCACATCCTCAGAGCATGGACCACCCCTCCCCTTGGAGAGTGCCTCGTACCCAGCAGGCCACACCATAAACAAACATGAATACCCACTTATGAATACCACCTTAGCTCTGCCCCAAACTTTCTTGGAAGCAGCCCCTGCTGGACTTACAATCACGCCCCTCCCCCTCTTGAGCAAGCTACCTGCCTCAGTGGTACATATTTGTCTTTTGTTCTCATGCTACACGGCTGTATGACAGCCGGGCCCTGCATACCAATAACCACCAGCCCGCTGCCCCCTTTCTCTCTCTCAGCCCTCTTGGTGGGGCAGGAAGGGGAGAAACGGGGACTAGGCAGCTATTAAATGGGTAGCTGCAGTGGATCTCTATGTTAGCCGAGCAGCAGC
Source organism: Chelonoidis abingdonii (assembly GCF_003597395.2). Classification (NCBI taxonomy): domain Eukaryota; kingdom Metazoa; phylum Chordata; order Testudines; family Testudinidae; genus Chelonoidis; species Chelonoidis abingdonii. The sequence goes on from NC_133777.1 coordinate 1,547,687, forward strand.
GCAGGCAACCTGGGGCACCAGCACAGGAAGGGTTAACGTCATTCCAGCTGACAGAATTAGGGACAGTTCGAGGTGCCCTCTGTGCTCTGCGCAATAGCGGACAGCGCTGGCCAGCAGCCCGGGCACTGCTAGCCAGCACCCCAGGGACAATCAACAGGACAGGGATTTTTCAGCCTACCTGCACAGCTGGTCGAAGAAGAAGGAGCCAAGTGAGCACACTCCCCTGCCGGAGCGATTGGATCCAGCCCACCCAGCTGGCTCTCCGCCACACAAAGGAATCCCAGGCTACAGCCAGGTATAAGATCATTCATCTAGATTAAAGGGTGATGCCTGGCATTTGAAGGAGCTCCCCCCCCCGCAAACAGAGACAGAAGCAGAGCCCCCGCATCACCTGTCGCTAAGGCTCCTGCTGCGGAGATCGGTAGATGCCGGGCTATGTCCTTGAGACACAGACTGATGCCATCTGGGCAAAATGCCATGAGTTCCCTGGAGACTGAGAAGCGCCACACTGCATCCAAAAGCTGCACTGAGAGCAGAGCATGGTGCCGCAATCAACAAACATTAACCACTCGGTAGCGCAGGCAAAGGACAGACCAGGAGGGGAGCTTGGCAAGAAAGGCTTCGAGAGGATGCACTTTGTGCTGTTAACCCCTTTCAGGGCCAGTATTCAGCGGGGACACTGTGCAGGAGCTCGGTTAGGCACAGGAAACTGAACTGCCATTTGGCAGGTCCAGCAGTAGCGGGGGGAAGAAGGGAAGCGAGGGAGTCACTAGCCAGGGGGACACAGATCAGGTTGGAGAATGTCCTGTGTCCAAGGCATGAGGCAAGGCTGCAGGACACCCACAAGTGCAGGATAATGGGGGCTTGTGGCAACACAGCAGATTTGGGGACAGAGCCATAGCTGGGGGCTCAAAGGGGCCCTTTCTGCTGCTCCACTTCAGGGACTGCTCTGTGCTGGATTGGTGCCCCAGGGCTGAGTAAAACAGCCAGGGGGCTGCTCTAACTTGCACCAGCTGACAAGAGTCCTAGGGGCCCATTAGAGAAGCCAGGGATTCCTGGGCAGCCAGACCAGGCCTCCTTCTCCCGGCCACACCCGTCTACCAGCATCCAGGAGGTGGTGGGAGTAGAGGCCACTGCAGAGGCTCCATGCCATCCCAGTAATCCCTTCATATGGGAGATCCACCAAGAGCTGCATGCACCAATTTTAGGGCAACTTTGTGGGGTTGGTGCATAAAACACCCTGATCTTCTATGAGGCCTTGAAGAGAGCAGGGCACAGAATGGCAGCTAGTGGCTTTAATGCACAACATCCTGGATTTTTGGGGTGCTCACTTCACAATTTCAGTAGCAGCATCTATTTGCAGTGTTCTGCTTGCTGTCACAGTCTCCATTCTCCTCCCCACCCCCTGTGAAGTGCCCTGCGCTCAATGTGCTACAGAAACAGCAGCAGCCTGGGCTTCAGAAGGGGAATGGTCTCCTAACGTGGATCCACCGCTGAGGAACAAAGATCCTGCTAAGGAGACTATCCCCAGCAGGAACAGAAATAAAAGGGAAGGAAAAACAAACACCAAGAATGAAAGAGAAATAGAATCGCCTCAGAACAGAAGGATCACATGGGTCCTGTCCTGAAGGGGTCAGAAGGTCTAATTATGACACATACAGGTGGAAGACCTAATTGCATGCAGGAGGGTGGATTCTTCCATGCTGCAGCTGGTGGAAAACTTGTCCAGAAGGGGTTCACTGTCTGACAAAGTAGGTATTCACCCACGAAAGCTCATGCTCCAATACATCTGTTAGTCTATAAGGTGCCACAGGACTCTCTGTTGCTTTTTACTAGGAATTGAGTTTGCACAAACAGCTTGTCCTAGCTCTAGTAAGAATACCTGGGGGAGGAAAAATCTCTTGGCCAACTCATGCAGCACCACGCACCTTGCCTCTTAGACACCATACTTCATTTATGTTTTAAGTGTGTGTGTTGTATTGCTGGGAGGACAGGGTAAATATTCAGACGCCAATTGGCCACGCACAACTGCTCTAGTGTGGATTGGGGTTTCAAGCAGTGAATTCAAAGCCAAGACTCCTGAGTTCAATTTCCAGATCAGCCATTGATTTGCTGTGTGAACTGTAACTTGGGCCATTAATTCTGACTGTCTCCATTTTGAGATGCCCAACACGACACACCTGAAAACCTGATCATTACAGGTACTGAGCACTCCCAGCTTTCAATGACTTCAGATGGATTTCTGGGAGCTCAGCACCTCTGAAAATCAGCCCCAAGGTTTCTCAGGTCAACCTGAGAGCACTTAAAACCCAAGGTTTCTCAGGTCAAACTGAAGCACTTAAAACCAGTTTGACACTTAAATTAGTGCTTCAGTCCCTGTATTGCTACCTGTAAAATGGGAATAATGATTCCCATGCAATAAGAGATCACGAGGCTGAATTAATTCATGCTCATAAAGCGCTTTCAGATCCTTAAATTCTTTATTGTTACTAATAATAAACCGACACAGGAAATGTGACATTATTTAGCTGAGCAACATGTTTTCCCTTTGCAGCACTTGGGCCAAAAGGGGAAACATTTTTTAAAAATCTAATATCTGTCTAGAATAAACGGACTGGTGCCAGCCACAGCTCTGACCAGGTCTGAAACCATGAGAGATGCACATGTAAAATTCGTCTAAATCACTGGTTATGCTGGTGTTCCACTGATGAGTGAGCAAGTGGGCTCCAAAGCCACTGAGAGGTATCTGAAAAGTGCAAAGCCAAAGAATTTCAGCTATGACAGAAGTGCCATTAGTAAAGCTCCTGAATATCCTCATAAAACAACTCTGGGCTGGTCTACTACTGTCAAAGTGTAGCTGCAATCTGAACTAGTGTACACTAGAGGGCACCCTTGTAAGATCACACAGAAACCTTGCACATTAAAGGAGGAAAAAAATATGTACAGATACTTCAAATCCTAGCAAACCCTTTTGCAGCCAGCCATTTCCTGGCTGACCCACCTCGCACCACCACCTGCTAGGCTGTCACTGTCCATTCACAGGCCAGGGAAAAAAAATCAGTCAATAGCAAGTAAGGCCACATTCCACCCAACCCATTCAGCAAGCCCACTCTGCCGGCAGTATTCATTCAGCAGCACAGCTGGTACTTTTTTACCTGCTTACACCTGGAGCATTCAGCAGCAGTCAATGGCCCAGGATATTAGAGAGGCCCTGTTGTACTTAAGGGGTAACCCAATAGAGCACTGTTATTAAACACAGCTATAAGGAAGACTGCAGCATGAGGCAAAGTGCAGCCATATTTTAAAAGGAGGAAATCCAATATTTGGAAGAAAGTAATATAAAATAACTAATAGTCATGGCAATCCTAAAGCGACTTTGAGCTCCTGAAGTGTCATTATTCAGAGCAGACTGTTTTAATGCCGGTAGCACTGAGTTATTGCTGAAATAGACCCAGCTTGTCCTTTTAACATATTCATTCATTTTTATGATTTGATTCATATCGATTTCTCTCTGCTGGTTAAAAATCAGATTTGCATACAGAGACTTGTGAGCAGGCGGCTTCCTCACACGACTCCATACGCAGGGCACACAAAAGCCAGCTCACCCTTCTTCACACACTGGGATGGTCCCAGGGCTTCTCACTGGGGACTGCTCAGCGAACACAAACCAGATCCTTTCTAGAGGCCATTCCTACCTTCCTTACTTCTGGGGGGTTAATGAGCCACTTGTATTAATGGCTTTGTCTACACTAGAGAAATCGTCTGTTCCAACCCCCCAGAACCTATGTAAAACCCTCCTTCTCCACATGCACAAGTGCTCCAGGCAGTTTATGGGTGTTCTAAGAATTGGGTGGAGTAGGTTAGGCTCGCAGCAGGTCCAAGAAACAGCTTTAGTTCCACGGTGGGTAGGTCTCACTGAAATGGAACTAAAGCCTGGTCAGGTGGTACTGGTGCTTCTGCCTCCTGAATCCTAGGACAACAGGAAGTGAGAAGTGGAGTTTTTGGGGGTGTTAATTTATTAAAGGATGCACACTCTCCTCCAACACATTTGACCATCCCCATGCTGAGGTATGCATCAGTATATCAGTCTCATCCCCTCTGCATTTATTCTAGGTATTCGATAGCAGCAGCAGATGAAACCATTCAAAATCAGTTTCCCACCAGCATAAGACAGACAGAAAGCCGTTGGGACCCAGCGCTAACCAAACCCAACCAGGGAAAACAAACATAAGTGTTAGGTATTTGCTGAGGGATTTTATCCTTCTAAGAATTTAGTTTTAAATCATTCTTCCAAAGAATCTCAGCTTTCACTGAAATCATCTGTATTGTTTGCCATTGAAAAAATCCTTCCCTACACTCCACACAGCACCCCACTGGCTTCAGTGGCACATCATAGGCCAGTGGGAACCATAGAAATGCATGGACAATCCGGGGCATTGGTCCTGGAAAGATGTACATCGGTGCTTTCCTTCACACACAGTGAGTGGTCCCATGAAGTCACTGGGCGTGAAGTCAGCCACGTGCAGATGTCTTTGCTAAGAAAGCAAACAAGTAAAAACCCTTCCCCTCTCCACAGCCAGGTTTCAGACTTGTCTCTTACAATGCCATAGGCCCAGCAGCTCTCCAATCCTCCAAGGAGTCCTCCAAAAAAACCCAGGGAAGCTGAGACTAGGTTCTCAGTTCCAACTCCAGAGAACAAAGTAGATGGAAAGGATTTGCCCTGACACAAGAGATCTCTGGCTGTCCTAGAGCAGACTCTGCTGGGTCTCTGGCATCTGCTTCCTGCCCTTTGTGTAGGAGTGTGTCAGGGTCCGGGCAGAGCACATGGCTCTCTCCCTGATCCCCAGCTAGCAGAGTATCATTTAAAGCAGACCCCAGGACACGTAACTTACACCAGGGACTGTTTCAGGGTCAGCAGAAGACAGGGCTAGAACCCCCTTTCTCCCTGCATTCTCCAGCACAAATTTGGGGCAGCTGAGAATCAGGCTCAATAGCTCTAAATTAAAAACAAGGAAGAAGAAAACAAGAACCTCCGCCACCTGCCCATACATCAGAAAAAGGGCCTATTTTATTGTTTGCAGGGGAAAAGTGCCAGGACTGGAGGATTCCTAATACAACAGCAAGTTAAACGCATAAAGGGTAGTTATTCTTTTATCCATTTTATTCCCTTTGCTGTATTTCTTTTAATAGTTGCAGTTCTAATTGGAGGGGGCAGTAGATACAAAAATTTAAGTCCCAGAGAATTGATTCTCATCAAAGTTTCATTCTTTCGCAGTTCCTCTGATCCATGGTTGGCTTCTCATACCCCTCAGTTTTTAGGTGGAGGATGAACCATGGATTCACTTTTCTTACCTGTTTCTCTTCACTTCTGAGATCCCAGTTTGTGTGTGCCTGGGCATGGGCTGACAGCTCTTCCATTACCTACAATAAAGCACAATGCGCACTGACTCAGTTCCAGGGTGTGTGCAGCATTCCCCAGAGAATTCGGCATGGAAAGCTCTTGCATCCGTTCAGTGTGTCAGCTCCATGGCCAGCCAAACAACGAAAGCTCTTGGTGGGAACAGTATCAAAGGGGATCGCTGACAGTCGTGCTGGAGCCTTAGCAAGGTTCAGCCCTCTGAGGCGTGTTCTCCTCTTCCCACTAGCATCTGCCAGGCTTGCAGGCCCGCACAGAGCAGGGAAGAAACTCCACCAAGAGTTCTGGGAAGTTCCTTTGTTCCTGTCGGAGGCAGATGAAAGACCCCAGCCCCAAACCCTTTGGATATTGAGGTCTGAATGGCACATTTCTCTCAAATGGGTGAACTGGGGAGCACACAAGGGAGCATTTTGGTCACAGTTTTGGGTTCCTTTGATTTTAGGATCCTCATGTATATACTAGCAGTAGAAAGGGAGCAAAACATCTATTTCGGTGCCAATGGATGTCTGGTATCCTTCCCCACTCCATCACCTAGACCAGAAGAAATGCAGGATGAGGGCTGTACAGTGACAATCGGACACAGCCCATCCTACCCTGTGGGTTAGCACCTCTGCACTAACCTTTAGCCTGGTTCGCACTGGGGTGGGAGGGTTCGGCACCAGCACACTACGCTGACGCAAACCCCGAGTGTAAGTTACCTGTATCCACACTACAGGTTTGCACTAGCACAGCTACATCAGAGCAGCTACAATGGGGCAAAACCCCAAAAAATCCCTTCGTTCTCAATAATGTTTTGGCCTCAGGCTGCTGGACAATACAGTTTTGGGGTCAGAAGTGCCATGTTCTCATTCTCACGTCTCACTTGCCCCAGCTCTCTGACAATGTGCACGTAACATTCGCTATACAAGTCACAGCACTTGCAGAGTCCTGGAGGGCAAGTCACATCTCTGGCAGCCCCGTCTATCCTGCAGTGTCCAGACCCAAGCAGGAGTGTAGGTTACATCTCATACTGTGCCAAAGATGTGCTGAGACCTGGCTGGGGCCCAAAGGAGATAAGGATGCTGATGGAACAAACATAATTTTCAGTAATTCAAAGTGCTCGGAAAGCAAATGGTGTCATACTCACTCTCACAGGTGGCACTTGGGGTGGGAGGGTTCCTCTCTTTTCTTGGCACTTTAAATCCCGACGTCATAGGCTAAGACAGAAAAAGTCAAAGATTATAAGCAGATACCAGCCCTCCCCCCACCCCGAGCTATGCCGGGGCATCACTTCACTCCAGTACAGAATTCAAGCACCCCTGCGATGACAAGGACAGTGAGAGCGCCAGCACTCATGGGATTTGCCAGAGGAAGAGGAAAAGGAAGGGAGCTGCTAGGAGGAAGGTTACAGCACCAGGAAGGAGCTGCGGCGAGGACTTGCTGCCTGTCACACTCAGCTGTATGGCAGGGTAGTGGCTCCACCCAGCAGATATTTTTGACCATCCATGGGCTACACACTGCTGGACAGGCATGGGTGCTCCAGTGTATTCTGGGAGGCGACCAGGAACTGGCAGGGCCGATTGAATTGGGGCCAAGTGAAGGTTGTCTAGGCCACAAGGGAATGGAGTGGTTCTTTGGAGTCAAGGGGGACTCCCCCCCGCACCCCCAGGCTCAGGATGTCAGTGCTGCAGCCATGCAAGCAACACCACCCAGAGCAGAGGGTGTAGCGGGATCAGGCTGCAGAGAGGTAAACCCTGTGCTCTGGAGCCTCACCCCCAGATCATGCTCTGGAGTTTTAGGGACTTTTTTTTTGTCCCCCGGAAAAGAGAAACCAGGAGGTGGCGGCTGCAGGAGCAGCCAGGAGCAAACATCCAGCTTCTTACTAGCACCAGGTGTGCTGCTCAGGGGAAATGGGGCTTTAATACGGGATGGAGAAGGGTCAGGGTGGGAATTCCATTCTCTTAGCGTTCAAATCTGAAACCAGACAGGCTTCCCTGTGAGACTTAGGATAAACCAACAGCCTCCCAGGGAAAATAAGAAAAATCTGCAACTGAACAGCCAAATTCAACAAACTGGCCAAGCACAGAGCCAAAGGAAGTGGTAAGAAAAGGTATGTAAATGACCCCAGCGTAGACAAGGCCCTCCTGAGCTAATGAAGGGTAGATGAAGCGTAGGCCTTGTCTACACTACAAACTTTAGTGGACAAAAGGCAAGTTTTGTCGACAAAACAGTGAATGTCCACACCCTGTGATGTGGCAAAAATGCCCTGTTTTGGTGACAAAATAAAACCGCCCTGATGAGAGACATAAGACTTTTTGCGCAAGATATTTGTTGACTAAGTGCCAGTGTAGACTCCCATGCTTGATTTTATTGCTTTAATTGGCCTCTAGGAGATGTCCCACAATGCCCATCGTGACCGCTCTGGTCAGCAGTTTGAACTCCATTGCCCTGCAGCCAGGGAAACAACCAGACTCCGCTCCCCCTAATCAGTACAGCGGAACAAGGTGTTAATGCATGCTGAGATCTCACAGGAATCCTCCAGAGAGATCTCCAGGAAAGTTTCCTTGTGGTACTTGGCAAGCCTCTGCTGGAGGTTCCTTGGCAGAGCTGCTTTGTTCCTTCCCCCATTGTAGGAAACTTTCTCGTGCCATTCGGCAATCACTTGTGCAGGGACCAAAGTGGCACACAGGGAGTAGGACGGAAGCCACAAGCATGGAGTAGATGTACCCTCGCTTCCCTGCTTACCCTCAGCAGTGAGATGTCTGCTACAATGTCCCCCCGCTCGTGGAAAAGTGTGGGAGAATTTTAGAATTTTCTCCCTAGTTGACTGCACTACAACCCTTGCAGAGCACTCTTTTCCCCATGTAGAGCACTCCCGACCCCCACCAGCCAACACTCATCATGCTTTGGGTGTCTGCCGAGATGTGTGCTTGCCAAGGGTCAGTGAGACAGTGATTGTTATGTTACCAGAGGTGTATTTTACTGAAATGTATCAATGCTGTGCGTGAACTTCACAATCCTGCTTCTGTGTATTGTTCCTTCTGCTTCGGCAGATGTGGCCTTGAGGAACAGTCCACACACCTAAGTGTCTCCACCAGATAAGAAAGCGCCTAAGAGGGAGCAAAGAAAACATGTTCCAGGAGGTCCTGCACTTCTTCAAAGCAGAGAAAAGGGAACACAAGGAGCAGAGGGAAACCAAAAGGCAGGACAGAAAAGAAAATCAGGAGTTTGTTAAGGATGCTACTGAGTGAATGATTAAAGTCATGGAGGAGCAGATGCTGAAGTTCTTAATAATGCTAGGACAAGAAGCAATGGGCTTAAATCGCAGCAAAGGAGGTTTAGGTTGGACATTAGGAAAAACTTCTTAACTGTCAGAGTGGTTAAGCATCGGAATAAATTGCCTAGGGAGGTTGTGGAATCTCCATCATTGGAGATTTTTAAGAGAAGTTTAGATAAACACCTAAGATGTGCCACAATCTGCTCAGCCTTCCCACAAGACCTAGTGGCAGAAGGTGTTGAGCTGGACCGTGGGATAGGTACCCACAGTGCACTGCTCACACTGCTGATGCTAGCGCGCCACGTGTGGACGTGTTCTGCTGACAGAGGGAGGGAGTGTGAACATGCAATACCGATTTTTAGTGTAGTGCTTTCTGAGTGTCGACATAACTTTTGTCAACAAAATTCTGTAGTGTAGACAAGGCCTAATTAGAAAGGGAGAATTTAGGCTGAATACCAGGAGACACTCCCCAGGAGTCAAATGTATCAGGCTGCAGAACAGTCTTCCCCTGGGAAATGGGGGAAGAACTGATTACTTGGGACTTTTATAACTGGGCTGGACAAAGCACTACAAAGTGCACTGTAGGGAACACTCCTGTCCTGGTACCAGGCAGACAGGCTCTGCAATCTGCTAGGGCCTCCCATCTCTCCTCTCTACCTGGCTCCAGGACAGACTCCTCCAAGACCTGCATGTTTCTGTCCATGGATTAGTGGCATTTGCTACACCTATTAATCTGGCACATGGAGGATTAACTGAGACCCGGTAAAGCAACATTGGATATAATTAAAATATACATCCAGTTAATTACTGATAATGCTTCTCCTCTTAAATATTGGCCTCTAGCAAGGTTTTTGCTGAGAACAGCAAAGCAAAACACTTTGTTTTTATTAGTTTTTTAAAAGGAAAAAGCCTCATCTATCTTAACATGACACCAAAACATTCTTGGGTCCAGGCTGCGTTCACTAACAATATCTGTGCATTCATATACCAAGGAAATTCAATTATCTGGCAGAACATGTCCCAAAGGCATTTAGATAATTGCAACCATAAGTACAAAATCTGCCACTAATTATTAAAGAAATACCAAATATGGAGACCAAATGATAGAAAACTGGCATTACTGAGTATAAAAAACCACTCACACATGCTGGAAGCAAGTACATTTTCACAGGGGCACTTTCCATTATGATTCTAGAGTTAAAAAAAAAAAAAGGTACATTACAGAAGTTGGACAGAAATGCTGCTACTGAAGAACTCAATTACCACGATTCTGAGTGTAAACTGAAAACCTCCAGGGGGCTCTGCAGAGGGAAAGGAGGAAGAGAGGAGATGGGAGCCCCTTTGCCAGACAGAGAATTAGGCCACGTGGAAAACACATGGTTTCCAGAGGAGAAAAAGACCGAAGTGGCGCAGAGAAAAAAGCTCATTTGGGATATGGGGTGGGCATTGACTAAGGATCTCCGTCCACTTGTAAGAGAAGCTGAAGCTTGGAAGAGCTTATTTGAAGTCAGTGGTTATGGCAGTGCAGGTTCTATTTGTGAAGCCCTTTGAAAGCCTGGTTATAACAGGTGCTTTGTGTAGCCAGGGCCCGCATGGGCTTTCTTTATTAACATTAGTGTCATAGTTGCACTGTATTTTGTTGCCAGTGACAAACACTTTAAATGAAAATTTTCAGAAGTGATAGTTCCCTGCGGGGACTCTCTGTGCAAGGGGGATGTTTGCAAAGTAACTGAAACCTCCCATCCATTAGTTATTTCTCCTATAAAATATATAAAATATATTAATAGTATAAAAATATTGCTCGAGCATGCAGGGGTGTAATCAGGAAGGCCAAAGCACAATTGGAGTTGCAGCTAGCAATGGAGGTGAAGGGTAACAAGAAGGGTTTCTACAGCTATGTTAGCAACAAGAATAAGGTCAGGGAAAGCGTGGGACCCTTACTGAATGGGGGAGATAACCTTGTGACAGATGATGTGGAAAAGGCTGAAGTACTCAGTGCTTTTTTTTGCCTCGGTCTTCACAGACAAGGTTAACTTCCAGACTGCTGCACTGGGCAACACAGCGTGGGGAGGAAGTGAACAGCCCTCAGTGGTGAAAGAACAGGTTAAGGACTATTTAGAAAAGCTGGACATGCACAAGTCCATGGGGCCAGATCTAATGCATCCCAGGGTGCTGAGGGAATTGGCTGATGTGATTGCAGAGCCATTGGCCATTACCTTTGAAAACTCGTGGCAATCGGGGGAGGTCCTGGACAATTGGAAAAAGGCAAATATAGTGCCCATCTTTTAAAAACGGAAGAAGGAGAATCCGGGGAACTACAGACCAGTCAGCCTCACTTCAGTCCCTGAAAAAATCATGGAGCAGGTCCTCAAGGAATCCATTTTTAAAGCACTTGGAGGAGAGGAAGGTTATTAGGAACAGTCAACATGGAGTCACCAAGGGCAAGTCATGCCTGACCAAGCTGATTGCCTTCTATGATGAGATAACTGGCTCTGTGGATACGGAGAAAGTGGTGGACGTGATACACCTTGACTTTAGCAAAGCTTATGATATGGTCTCCCACAGTATTCTTGCCAGCAAGTTAAAAAAGTATGGGTTGGATGAAGGGACTATAAGGTGGCCTGAAAGCTGGCTAGATCGTTGGGCTCAATGTGTAGTGAACAACAACTCGCTGTCTAGTTGGCAGCTGGTATCAAGCGGAGTGCCCCAGGGGTTGGTCGGGGGCCAGTTTCATTAATGATCTAGATGATGGGATGGATTATGGGATGGATTGCACCCTCAGCAAGTTCGCAGATGACACTAAGCTGGGGGAGAGGTAGATATGCTGGAGGGTAGGGATAGGGTCCAGAGTGACCTAGACAAATTGGAGGATTGGGCCAAAAGAAATCTGATGAGGTTCAACAAGGACAAGTGCAGAGTCCTGCACTTAGGACAGGAAGAATCCCATGCACTGCTACAGGCTGGGGACTGACTGGCTAAGCAGCAGTTCTGCAGAAAAGGACCTGGGGATTACAGTGGATGAGAAGCTGGATATGAGTCAGCAGTGTGCCCTTGTTGCCAAGAAGGCTAACGGCATATTGGGCTGCATTAGTAGGAGCATTGCCAGCAGATCGAGGGAAGTGATTATTCCCCTCTATTCGGCACTGGTGAGGCCACATCTGGAGTATTTTGGGCCTCCCACTGCAGAAAGGATGTGGACAAATTGGAGAGAGTCCAGTGGAGGGCAACAAAAATGATTAGGGGGCTGGAGCACATGACTTATGAGTCGAGGCTGAGGGAACTGGGCTTATTTAGTTTGCAGAAGAGAAGTGTGTGTGTGTGGGGTTGGATTTGATAGCAGCCTTCAACTACCTGAAGAGGGGTTCCAAAGAGGATGGAGCTCGGCTGTTCTCAGTGGCGGCAGATGAGAGAACAAGGAGCAATGGTCTCAAATTGCAGTGTGGAAGGTCTAAATTGGATATTAGGAAACACCATTTCACTAGGAGGGTGGTGAAGCACTGGAATGGGTTACCTAGGGAGGGGTGGAATCTCCATCCTTAGAGGTATTTAAGGCCCAGCTTGACAGAGCCCTGGCTGGGATGATTTAGTTGGGGTTGGTCCTGCTTTGAGCAGGGGGTTGGACTAGATGACCTCTTGAGGTCTCTTCTGATCCTAATCTTCTATGATTCTCCTTCCTCCCTAATTAGCTTCTGAACAATGCAGAATAAGGCAAAGATGAGGACTGGGTCTGTGGTGCTTGCACTGACATCTCGGATACTTACCCTGCAGTAAAAGCAATTACACTGAATATAGGTCACAAGTGATTTGTGTTGAATATGCAAGCAACTTGAAACAGTACAATAGTCATGTACAAAATGGATAGTTTCCCCTTTACCCTCTGTTGAATCACTGCACATTTCCCTCCAACACACCAGGCAGCAATTGCAGGGCTGTGTACAAGACACTCGCTAGACAACATCAAAACACAAACCAGTGCTCCACCATATCTGAAGTTAAAGAGCAATTCTGCCCAAATAGGAGCATATTGCTTAGGCAGAACACGCACTCAGCAAACCCTTTAATTCCACTGAGTTGCTTTTAACATAAAGCCTGTTCCATTAACCCAGTGTCAGGCTAGAGGGCCCAATCCTGAAAAGCCCCAAGTCTCTCTTTGAGACCAGTGGGAGCTGATGATTCCCCTGCACCTTTTGGATCACCTCACTGTTTGTCTGAGCTCTAACTCCACTTTCTTTGAGTTTTGTCTTGGCATGAAGAGAGCAATCACTAGTTCCCCTGAAGGAAGAGCTAAGACAGCTGTGAAGATTCACAGATAAAATGAAATGCTTCCAGTTAGCTCTCTTGTTTACACTTTGGAGAAAGATGTATTCCTAATGAGCTATTTGGCATAGGATCCTCAATGCTTCAAAGCAGATGAAAATCTTAGCTTAGTAACACTTGAGTTTTTTTCCCAATCAAGGCAGAATGCAGAACAAAGTCTCTTAACAGTGAAATTAAATGCTTTTTAAGATAGTCAAAAACCTCAGATGTATACACTTGAAATTCAGAAATAACTACAGTTCAAGACAAAACAGTGAATAATGCCATTCTTCCTTTATTTGCCTACCAGCTCCTGAGTTCAAGCTTCTAGCTGAAGTAATCTGAGTCTAAACACCCAGAGTGGTATAAGAAATACAAGTGTCTGCTCTGCTGCAGGTGTCAGGCCTGTGCTGCTAATTGTTACAGGCTAAGCAAAGGATCCTGCAATTGTCAGGTAAGCAGCATTTCAACTCTCACCAACTCCACCAGCTCAACACACAGCTGGGATGAAATGAGCTGTGCAGTTCTTCAAATATCCCATTACAAATGTTAGTACAAAGTCTCATAGTGGGCTGGAAATCCAAGACAGCTGGGCCAATGGAGAAGAGTGAGACACCTGTTTAAAATGTGGATTTCTCACCCAGTGTTCTGGACATTAGATTAAATTCCATGGCGTTCTGAAGGACCAAGTCTGATCTTCAAAGTGAGCTTTAGTTAACCCCAAACACTGTTGTGAACATATTGGGCTTTCAGCAGACGATAAGAATTTTTTTTAGAAGCAAAAACTGGGCTACCCTAGAAAAACCCTACATGCTGGGCTTAATGCAAGTGAGCTATTTGAGCTAGGAAGTGTCCTTCTCTCACTAAACCGTAGACCACCTCTTTGCCTCCCCACCCCCATGGCAAGCCTCAGAGGCTGCGTTTCAAACAGGCACAGTGATTCCTGTGTAGGTGTTTGAGTTTGTACAGGGCTTTGGGGTGGCAGGCACTGTAAGAATGACAGGTGAGATACACATCCTGATTGTCATTTTCCTGTTATCCCCCAAAAGGGCAGTAATTATTGATATTACTGAGCATCACATTACAAAATGCAGCAGGGCGTAGACTTTCCAGTCCCTGTGCAACACACCCAGGGACCTTGTGAATGTTCCCTACCATTTCCCATCTCCAGCTCAGTGGATTGCACTCCAAAGTTCTAACTGCAAACCCAGGCCTTCATAACAGGGAGTTTTTTGCAGGGTCACCTGTCACCATGTTTGTTATGCAGAGTTTTAAACAGCATCACAGAACTACTGAATGGCAGCTGTCTGGCTTGAAAGATGATGGTGTAAATGCCAAAGCAGTTTTTTTTAATATGGAGATATACCTATCTCATAGAACTGAAAGGCCATCGAGTCCAGCCCCCTGCCTTCACTAGCAGGACCAAGTACTGATTTTTGCCCCAGATCCCTAAGTGGCCCCCTCAAGGATTGAGCTCACAGCCCTAGGTTTAGCAAGCCAATGCTCAAACCACTGAGTTATCTCTACCCAAGTTGCTGTGGGTTGTCCTGCGGCATCACAAGTAGCTAAAAAGTCCAATTCTCGAGAGACAGCTCTTATCACAAACAGCACAGGAGTAACGTACCAGAAGGCAGCCCAGAGCCCTACTAGCACTTGAGTCCTGCTGTGCTTTCCCCTTCCTTCTCTTGGGCAGAAAGAAAGACCAGTTAGCCCAGGCTGGGTGGATCTTATGCTTGAAGTAGGAGTGAAGTACCAGTTGCTCTGGTGCGTGCACTGATGAGCTGAGCACTGACCTGAGCTTGAAGGTTCGGCTTTCCCTCCCCAGAAGTCAGTAGCAGGTCAGGATGCCACAGCTACCAAGGCATGGCATGTCCAATTCTCAGGACAGTTTGGTGGTTGTGAGGAGGGAAAGGGAAACCTACATTGTAATTTGAAATAAGGACATGCCAGTTGTCTATAATTCAGTGCAAATGCCAGCTGGTGTAGCTGTCTAAAATTCAACACAGCTGCTGGTTGGTGTGGCTGTCTATGATTATGGGCTGGTTCTTTTGGAAGTTTTCTTTGTTGTCACAGCTCTCCCTAGCATGCTAATTTTTCTTTCCTATGTTTATAGATAGACTTATAAATAATCCTAACCCTTGTATTGCTACTTCCTTATCTGGCAGAGGCTTCTTTATTGTTATGAATAATAAGAAAACAAACCAGGGTAACTCCATATTGGAGGGGGCTCCAGCAGAGACCCTCAGCTCTGCTAAACTTAAACACAAAGAGCAAAGGCTAATTTGGTGACAGTGAAAACCTCTTATTTTATCTTCTCTATTGACTGCCCTGCCTTTCTGTCTGATTTGATGACGAGTCACCATCCATCCAGCATCTCTTCTGAAATCCTGCAACCACAGTTAGTCCTCCAATCACATCACTCGAAGGAAAGAGCAGAAATAAAAAGGATGGGGTACGCAAAGCCAACGGAATGAGATCGGTGACGGGTTTGGAAGGAAGCCCACGTTTGGAGGTTCCTAAAGGGAAAGCAGCTTTGCTGTGACAGCATTTTGACAAAAAATGTGTTATTTAAATATAACAGTTTCTACAGTCAAAGCAAATAATTATTAACATAAATCCACGTAAAAATAGGAAGTTTCCAAATATAGTCTCGGAAGCATCTGAATATTTGGATAGATGACATTGAGTGTAAACAGTATGTTGACCAAACGATAAAGGTGGAAAATTAGGTGTGCAGAATACACAGCCAGAGGCCAGGAAAAATGTGCCTAGATTTTAATTTGAGCTGAATATTTTTAGGGGCAGTGATAACATTTGTAGCTCTGCAGCTATGAAAACAGATAGTTCAGGGTGTACCTGGATTGCAAGCAGGCAGGGTCAGCTAGGAATTCTCCTTCCACATCACACAACTTGCTAGGTTCATTGGGGCATTTTGCCTTCGTTGGAAGCAGATACTAGTAACTTCCAGAGCCAGGCTGCCCAGAGCTCTGACCTTATGGAGAGGCTCCTACGTTCCTAAGAGGAAGGCAGAATGGCCTCGTGGATTAGCTACGATGCTGGCAGTAGGGGTTCTGGGTTGTAGATCTGGATTTGACACAAAAAAATCACGGTGTGACCTGGGTTAAGTCAATTTCTCTGAACCTCAGTTTTCTTATCTGTAAATTAGAGCTAATGTTCAGGTCAGAATAAGGCTCCAGCTCCTGCAACCATGTGATTATATCAAAAATTCTGCTTTCATTAAAAACAAAAAGTAAGCTTCTATCCCTCATGGTTGAGAAGAAAAGCTCAAAAAGGTTTCCCAAGCATAACAGACACAGTCTGTAGAGAGCCTGAAACAATAGCTCAGAGAAGGGAAAGTGCCCCAGGCATTTCAATGGTGGTTAACTCCAAGACTCACTGCTCTGGCCCTGCCACTGAACCCAGCAGCAGATTGTGTGTCTGGCAGAAAGGAGAGAGTGCAGTGGGCCCAAACCATCTACCCATCTCTTTTGTGGTGTCCCTAAAGTCCCAGATCACCTTAATCCAGCCCTGCTAACGATAGTTGCCTATGGGTCAGGAGCTGTGAGGCATAACTAGGGCTTGCAGAGAGCTCTGAGCTGCTCAGGTGGAATGTGCTATCAAGGCATGGAATATCAGTACCCGCTCCCTTCCCTTCCCTTCAGACGTAGTGGGAAAGAGCTAAGTGTAAAGCTCATTGCGAGAGCAGAGGAAAAGCCATGGATAAAGGACAGGCCCATGCAGGACCGTTCACGTCTACTATTAGGACAGCGCTGCAAGGTGCTCTCCAGAATGGACAAGCATCTGTATCAAAAGCATTATTCCCTTGCCACGAATCCAGAGTGCAGCTTCATAGCCCTGCAATGTACATGAAACCAACTGCACCACAGAGGTGAAGGCCCTAGCCGGGCACTAGTGGGAAGGGAGCGTATGAGAATGCAGGGAGAGCCATCAGTGTGGGCCAGATGGGACAGCACAGAGGGGTCACATACAGCCAGCCAATGAGCTGGAAAGGTGCTTAGCAAAGTGCGTCAGGGTGTCACTGCCCCAGGTGCAGCTCTCAGAGGATGCATTATACGAATGTCAGGGCCTGGCGAAGAGTCATTGCACCATCTCTGATCACCGGCGTCAATACAGTGTGGCTGACAAGTGCTGAGTACATTGAAGCAACAAGCATCTCGTTTAAAATGCAAGTCGCCCCTTTCACTCTGTGCGTGTGGAAAATGACCAGGCTCCAGTGAAATACTGGGTCACTTTTGACCCTGAAATGTCGGTCTCCTTGCACATGTCCCCTGCCAGGAGGCCACAGAACCTTTCTCCAGCTTTTCTCCTTCCCTAACCCCTACTTCCACTGAAATCCATGTTCACCCCAAAATCGTTTCCCCTCCCTTCCAAGGTTTCTGCTCTTCACACTCCGTCAGGTCCAGCCGGCTCTCTGGCTCCAGGAACCAAGACCTGGCCACCCCCACCCCAGCCCCCATCTCCTCTCAGTGCTGTCACTATTCTGACTCCTGCCTCTTACCACCCCTTTGGGATGGCCAAACCCTTGCTGCTAAAGGCAGCTGTTTTCTCCATGGCATCCCTCCCCCTCTGTACCTTCCACGGGTCTCTGTCTGCTGCAAAGTCAGATTCAAGAGCCTCTTCCTCTCTCACCTGGCCCCTAATGTTGGACACATCCAGCAGAGACCTAAATGGGCACTGGACAGTGATGGTACACACCCCTGTAGCTTGGGCAGGGTGCCCCGGAGCAGGGGGAGGGGAGTGCATGTCTTGCTGCACCCCATATAACTGGCGGCCCCAAGCACGCCACAAGAGAAGAGTGGGAATGCCTCGCACCTCCCTCTTACCTGTAATCCTGGGCTATGCCAGTGGGCTCTGGCTGCGGATGCTCCTCCCTCTATCCCTTCCTCAATGCTCCTTATTCCTCTTCTCATTATAACATAGGGGAGAAAACAGAGGAGGGATCCCCAGGGAGGAGAACATGGATTGTAGGTAGGAGCAGCTAAAGGAGCGATTTCCTTCATCTTCTTTCCCTGTTACCTCAATTCCAGCCTCTCCCCCTCCCAAAAATCAGTTTGGCCCCTTAACCCAGCACCACTTAACTGTCCCCTGAACACTAATTCTGTCCTCCCAGCAAGACCCCTCTATTGCACACACAGGGCTCCCAATTCTACAACAATCCCCCACAGCCCCCCATTCATTTGATGACACACCCATGGCCCCACCAATAATTCTTTCACACACACAACCCCACCAATATATTCTGCGCTGCTCCAAACACCCCAATTACACAAACCCCACCAGGGCGCTCAAATAACACTACTTGCCCCTGAACACACAGCCCCGCAATGAATTCTACAAAGCCCACAAGCAGCCCCCGAAGGAATCCTGCCCCTGCCCCCCACAGCTGTTGGCAGGTGTCTGCCAGCTGCTGTCCCTCCTGGCCAGTGCCCCACAGCAACAGTTCTGCCCTGAGGCAGGGGCAGCAGGTGCTGGGGGAGCAGGCTGTCCTTCACCACAAACAACAGCTCTGGTTGGCTGCCTTCTCCAAGAGGTGGGATAATGGGGAAGGCAGCCAATCATAGGAGGATTAACTTGTACACTGGGGTTTTCCCCCTAAACTTGTAAGGTCCTTGAGACCTGATGCAACCCAGCCCCCACCTAGCACTCTACTCCCTTTGTCCCTTTCTAGGACCTTCCCCCAGCAGGCTCCATTTGCCTCTTCCTCCCTAGGCCTCATGCCACCTAGCCCCCTCCCATCATGCCTAGAACAGTCTCCCAGTCCTCCACCAAGTCCCACCTTTCCTCCCTCCCGTCTGCTCCCTCTCAGCGCGTCTCCAGAATTTGGTGTTGCTGCACTGATCTGGAACTCCCTCCTGCTCCCCACCACCCATGCTGTTCTCAAATTTCCACACGGCTCTCCCCTCTTCCTCGCATCCAGCTGATGCCTGCTGGGAATTACCACCTGGTACTGTGCATGAGGCACCTTCCACAGAAACAGCTGCTTTAGAAGCAGAAATAATTCTACACAGACTTTGGGCAGCACCTGGGATACTACAACCTGGGAGCCTACAACACATCCTGCAAAAGGGGCTCCCAGTGCTTCAATTCCTTTCCCCCTGGAAAGTAAACTAAGCCCAGCTCAGATGACGTCCAGAGACAGTGAGCACACCCTGGTTTGGGAGAAGCAGCTGAATCCTGGAGTTTGTCAGTCTGGGTAACGAAAGCTCCTTGCTCACAAACTGCAGTTAGCTGCAGTGGGATCCCAGGAAAGATGACAGCTGAGACCTGACCACTGATCACAATCATTCTGGGCTATTCAATATCTAGATCAGTCTTTGCATGAAATCTTTGAGACGTCTCCCCTGTGGATAGCTATATCTGTGCAGCCGCTGTTTCACCATTTGTTTCCACTGCATAACTTTGAGCCCTGCTACACGTGAACTCTCCAATTATCCTGCACCTCCCAGCTAGTCAGCAATTCACTCGGAGTGCCTAGAAACAGCCCGGATTGGGAGGAGCACAGAGACCGAAGGCTTTGGAAATGGATTTTCTAGACTGACTTGTGAAAGGAATGCACGGTTACCTGCTGACAGCCCCAAAGTTCTGTCATTCGGAGCAACTGAGTCTGGCAGTGTTAATGAACGTTGGATTGAGTTCTACCTCCACAACAACCAAGGAAGAGTTAAGGGAAATTATATGTTTCCTTTCTGCTTGCTACTCTCAAAACCTGTGTGAAAGTATTAAAACGTGAAACTAAACTAGCAAACTATTCTTGATATGACTTATTGCCAGGACAGCAGTGTACAAAAGCATGTTTGTAGCTACTGGCAAGATGCGGCTACAAACAAGGAGTTAACTGGGAGACACATTTTCAAATTCTCCCCCCACCCCCCCAAACATTTCCATTTTCCTGGATGTATTTTAAATTGCATCTGGGCTGAAAACAGCTGAGAGAGACTCAACATACACTACAAGAAATTTCAGACACATCTGAAGACTGACTTAGATATCTCCTGTCTTCAGCCTGATCCTCAGAGCTATCAGAGGCTACAAACAAAAACAGAGAGAACATCTCTAGGAAAGTGCAAAACCCGGAGGCACATACAGTACTAAAGAGAGGGGTTTATTTAGAATAAAATGTAACTGTATCCGTGCAAACACTGTTGTTTCCAATATATCCTCATTTCCATGCAATGCTTAAAACAATGCAGAGTGTTTTCATTTGCAGCACAGCGTATGTCGTTCTCTCATTCTTTTGTCTGAAGGGCTCTCTCCTTTCATCAGGATAATAATAAAATAAAAATTCAAGCTCTTTATGAGAATGTCCTAAAGCAGCCCAGGCATTTTGGAGAGATGCCAAGGTGCTTACTGAGAGGCACTTGCTCTCTGTTGTGAAGCTAAAAGCTTTCAGCGCAGAACTACAGCATCCTAACTCGGTTAGCCTGTGCTCTGGTTCCTCGTTCGCAGAAAATTGAAGGTGGCTGCTGGCTTGAAAACCAAAAACATCAGATACATTTGAAAACACCTTTATTATCTTCCTGTGCAAATATTGAGCTGTGTCTGCCCTGTCGCAGGGTGAAAAAAAACAATCAATAAAAATACCCCGATGCAGATGGAGCTGCACAGATAATGTCAAACTTAGGTCCCCCGACACCTTTCGGACACATCTAACATGGCACCTCTGCTCCTAAAACCACAATCTGTCATGGGCAGAGGCTGAATTCTAAGCAAACCCCAGACTCCTGAAAGGGAAGACGCCTCCTGCACACATATCCTCGCCTGACTGTACAACCGGGAGTGCCGAAATACAAAGGAAGAACGCACACAATTCTCGCATGGCCTTCCCTTTACCAATCAACAATCAGCAAGCATGACAAATAATTGTTTGCAGCTGTCATTAGCTGAAAACAAGGCAAATCTGCATACACTTAATCTTAATTAGGCAGACTTGGCAAGGAGCCCTTGCTCGTTGCTACCAAACAACCATTCCACTCACAAAAGGGCGACAAAAGCCTGGACACACACACACACAAAATGTTGACGGAAAAACAAACTGCCTGCAAATGACTAATCCTGCTCCAGCCCCTCCCCCCAAAATAAGGGAGGTTATCAAAAGTGAAAGAACCCATGCCAGAAAAGATGCCCAAGTGTTGTCTGGAGCTCTTGCTTTCTATCTCACTGTCCCTTTGTGCTGCATCTCAGCACCACGGCTCACTCTCAAACCTGGCCCAGATGCAAAACGCAAGAGTGGAGTTGATATAAATTCAAGCAGAGAAATTTTGTTGCCGAATGCATCATTACTAATTATTCAACTCTCGTTTACCTCTCAAATGAGCAGGCATTGATCGACTTCACAGAGGCATTTCCAGTCAAAGACGAAGAGAGGCATTTTGGAGGAAGAAAAAGGGAATATGAAACTGAGGACAAACTGGGTCTGTCACAGCAGCCCTGGCCCTGGGAGCTGTGCTGGATTATGATTTAGAATTTATGAGAGAACTCCTTGCTGCAGGAGGGAAGAAAACCAGGTCACAGACTCCGCAGTAAATGCTCTGCAACTACACACTGCAAAATATATTCAGCCCATTGTGACTGGCAGTGACGTCAGCAGACTCACAGTGGAAATTTGCACCAAGCCAGGGCAGATTCTACTCAACATTTCCCACCCCCCCACCAAAAAAAACAAAAACAAAAACAAAACAAATATTACTGAGAACCCCATTTTCCAAGTTGTGCTTTCCCACTCCTTCAAAACTCTCCCCTAGGCTCCCTCGTCCATCCATGCCTGGCGCTGCCCAGCGAGACGTTATGTAGTTGCTGTACAGACTATGAATAAAAGCTGTGATGGCTTTGGAAGGCTGCCACTTCTCTACCCACTGCAGAGCTGGGACTGTCTACAAGGGCTGCACAGTTCATGCAGCATCTGTACTCTTGGCACGCTGGCATCTTTATTCCCCCACACGCACCCACCTCGGCTCAGACGGTGCCAATTCACACATTTCATGCGAACACGCCGAACAAGTGATACACATGCCAGGAAAAAAAATTGCTTTAAAGAAGCTCCACAAACACACACGCAAAAATCAAGCCCCAAATCAGTGGAACGTGCTTTACCTGGAAGCTTGCAGCCTGAAGAATGAAGGGAGGCATCTGACATCTAGAGCCTTTCGCATCCCAGTACACACTACAGACTCAAGGAAGGAGAAACTTATGATGGCGGAAGGAAGCAAACAGTTGAGGCAGATTTAAAATGTCGGCGCGCAGTGGCTGAGTTAAAAAAAAAGCAGCGGTGGATTAAAAACATGACATTTTTCTTTCTAAAAAAATATTGCAATGATCCAAAAAAAAAATTTCCATTGAGCAGCACTTAAGGAAAAACCATTTGAAATAAATACAAACCAAATCAGAATGAAGCCGGAGTCGCCACAGCCAGCGGAGAGAACTGGAAAGGTATTTTGTAGGTGCTACCAAACAGAAGTAGGTAATATTATTCAGAATGGCTGGGAACACGGAGAGAGAGTTTTGCAGACCGGATTACAAATCTTTAGAAGTTCAGGTTTTAAAGTTTGTTTTTCTAAACCTAGGCCAGTGAACAGAAGCTGCCAAGATTTAATTCAAAGGCAAAGTGTTTGGGGTGTGTCTGGGTTTAGGCAAAAGAAATTACAATCGATATGGTTAAAGCTTCTAGGAAGGAAGCCGTCTGGTGTACAGAGAACTGAACGCAATGTAGATGCTCTAGTAATACGAGGTTTTTTGGTTAAACGTTTAGCCAAAAATCACTTAATTCTGTACAAATGAAGCCTGTTATTTTATGAACATGCGTGAAAATAGACAAATGACTTTTTAAAATGAAAAAATAACTGTTTTAGCTTTTGAGGTGCTTAACTCTATGATTTATCAGTCTCTAGCACAGTCTATACGGAGGGGGATTAAACTAAGGATAGGGTTAGTGCAGTATTTCAATTTTAATTGAAATTGACTTCAAGACTGTACACCTGAGAAGCTACATGAAAGAAATTATATCTAAGCAAACTCCCATAAATACTTTCTTTAAGGAAATATCAGGGTAACATTGTGACACACAACCCCCCTAGGCTTTTTATTTAGATCTGTATAGATAGGATATATGTGCATATTGCAGATAGCGAGAGGGGAAAATCATAGTGAACAGCTTTAGTTCAGCAACAAGCACAAATATTTGAATGTTTAAGGAAGAAATCTCCCAGATGGTTTAAATAACAGTGTAATTAATGTATTTAAATCAAACTGTGTTAAAAACTTAAGTGACAGATAACAAGTCCCTGGATTCTGCTAACAATCCTTTGCCTGTTTAGCATCTGCTGAAGGAGAAATGCATCTGCATCTATTTAAAACATTAAATGCATTTCAGAAAACACAACTGGTCTATTTTTTATTCTGCCCTCACAAGTGTAATATATTGTTCAGATAGAAAGGACAGACACAGATAAATACACATTTCAGCTGTAAGAGCATATTGTATGGATTGCAGCTACCCAGCCCAAACAGGAGATACAACATACTGTAAACAGAGAGATAAGAAAGGGGTGTTATCTTCAGAAAATACTTTCCTCTCAGATTATATTTACACATAATTTGAGCCACACTCACTGGGGAGGTTTGGTTTGGACAATAAAAACAGACACAATGAAAATGTGAGATTCGTAATCAGCAGCACAAAGTGCATCCTTTCTGAAATTACAGACTAACCCATATTAGATACATATAAGGTAAATCTTCTTGTCCTTGGGAGACGAGCGCAGGAGTGGGGCTCTGGGTTTGGTGGGGGTTTTGTTTTGTTTATTTGCTTGATCATTTTTCATGGTAATCTAAGAAAATGTATCAATTTAGTTGCAGAAAATGTAATAGAAAACTTTAAAAACACTAGCTATGCAGCATTTTACTCAAACCCATAAAGACATCTTAAACTACTGGCCTATATCACAACTGAAACATAAATTGTAACAAAACATTAAATTAATCATCTTCAAAACTAGAATTTAAAAAAACGTAACGACCTAAGATAAGATTTGATGCATTTTATAGGGCCAAATCCTGCATGGCCAGATAAATACAGAACACAAGCAGGCTGAATAATTCCTTTTCTTTACAGCGAGATGGAGCATAGTTCTGCATAAAAAGGGAGCATTTCCTCACCCACTGTAATCACTGGTTATGAGAAGAGCTGAACAAATAGTTTACAGAAAATCATTTGACAAATGTGGCCTTTTTTCCTGTAGGCAAACTCCTGGTGAGTTTCGTGGATTTAATGGTTATTTAAAGTTATTCCTGAGTCACTTTGTTCTTGGAGATGATTTGCAAGCCATTTCACAGAGAACCCTTTATCTCGGAGAGCGGAGATGCAATCAGCATCACTTAGGCTTGATGGTGTGTAGCGAGGTCACAGAACGTTCCTTCTGGTGTCTGGCTGGAGGAGCGCAAATCAGGTTCAGCTGCACACACTTGAATATGGAATTTGAAATTCACTTCCAAGCAATATTCCTACACTAGTTGTGAGGTGCTGGCATCAGATTCTGGGGCATCACCCCAGATTACAATGCAAGCAGGAGAGTAGAAATGAAGGGCCAGCTCCTCAGCTGATGTGAATCAGCATCACTCCCTTTAAATCATTGATGAATACAAAGGGTGAAACTTCAGCATCATTGAAGTCAATGGCAAAACTCTCATTGTGTTCAATACATCAGTTTCCATCAGCGGAGGATCTGGCCCCAGCTCTCTGGGAAAGCCAACAGAGAAAGCTGTTGAGCCTGTGATTACTTGGTCTAATTCATGTGATGGTGCAAAGGACCAACATGGGAGAGGGCACTGTGCGGCAAGGAAGACACCTCAGTTGGGAGGGCCACTAGATGCCCTGACAGCTCTGCCCCATATTTAATTGCTCAGATTCTGGGGCAGCCAGGTGCTGCACACCCCAGCTTGCTGCTTGACAGTTCAGGGGCTTCTCCACCTCACTGGCATCCAGCAGACTGGCTGTTTGGCCGCAGTTAAGTCTTTGCCATACAGCTGTTCTCAGCTCAGATTGATTTTGCCAATGCCCTGGTTGAAGGAGCACAGGCTACCTGAGAGGAGCCGATTTGTTTTCCCACGGCTCGGCTTGGGGGTGCCTGGAGAGCAGTGTCAGCTGATCAGACAAAGGACAGCAGATGTCTGCAGCCCGTCTGTGGTGAACCAGGTGGTTTTATTATAGCAAAGCATCACTGGTCAGTACTGTACCCCTCCTCCCCCCCGTTACTAACCATGTGACCATCAGCAAGTCACTGACCTCTTCTGTGCCTCAGTGTCTCTGTCTGGAAACAGGAGGGATCGTTGCCTCTCTCAGAGAGGGTGGCGAGGGATAGAGGGTTGCTATGGCTCTCGGCTGTATGGGTGCTCAGTGTTGTTATTCTGAACCAAGAGGGATAAAGCACTGGGGCATTTCTGTCAATTCTGTTCTCCACAGGCTTTACCCTATGGGCGAGGAGCAGCGAAGGAGATTTCAGAAAACCCCATGGGGCATGGAGGGGGTTAAAGTGGTTTTTACAGCTGCTTAGAGCTGCTCTGATGGGCACATTTGACCTATCACAAAACCAGCAGCCAGAGCACTGGGCTGGGACTCAGGAGACCTGGGTTATTTCCCTAGCACTGCCACCGACTAGCTGGGTGACTTTGGGCAAGTTCCAGCCCCTCCTCACCACTCTCCTTCCCCGCCCCACATGTCGGCTGCCTGCCTGGTTGGACTGTGCGCTCCGACTCTTCCACCGGGCAGTGCCCAGCACAGGGGGCCCCAATATCAGCTGGGGTAACTCGGGGCCACTAACGTACAAATAAATGATCACACAACATTAAACGCACAATGTCATTTCTGTAATAAAGCCGCTGGGATGCCAGTGCCAGACCCCAGCTCTAACAGGCCAGCCCGGACCCCCACCCCCATCCCACAGGCTCACACACCAAGAGGCTGGGGACAGGGGGCTCTTCCTGGGGCTGGGTGAGGCTGCCAGCCATGCATCAGGCCCCAGGGGAAAGAAGATCCCAGGAACAGAGGGGAGGAGCTGCTGCTGCTTCTGTCTGGCCTGTGCCAGTTCCAGGGAGCAATGCAAACACCAGGCATTGCAGCCAGGGCACAGGCACCGGCTCTCAACTCAGAGACCTTTGTGGGCTACGCAAGAGCCAGAGGGACCCGAAAGCAGCAGCGCAAGAAGAGCCCCCAGCTCTGGGGCAGGCCGGGGAGGGAGCAGAGTAAACTCCACTCTCGGGCCTGGCCCCGAGCATATTGTCACAGCTGGTTCTAATTGCCTGGGGATGCAGAGAGCAGGGCTGACAGCAACAGCCAGCAGCTCCTTGCTGCAGTGTGTGGCCCCGCAGGCTCTGAGCCTGGCTGCATGTATGGGGAAAATGTGACCCCCGGCAGGGCAGCGAGGGCTTGGAGCCCCCTTCCAGAGCCCGCTGATGGGGCAGTGTCTGGGCAGCGCTGGCCACTCGCCCCCAGCCTTGGGGGCTTTGTGCCCCTGAACGAGGAGAGAGGAGTAGCCCTGCCCCACACGCAGAGCCTGCCTGTGTGCTAGCAGCAATTCCAGCGCTACCCTGGCGTGCCCCCCAGCTCTGCCCCATAGGCAGGGCCTGCCCGTGTGCTAGCAGCAATTCCAGCGCTACCCTGGCGTGCCCCCCAGCTCTGCCCCA